>NC_048301.1:127158046-127412681 GCF_013100865.1 Trachemys scripta elegans
GCCAGGCAATGATACCGGAGTACCTGCTGCTAGCCTGGCGCAGAAAAGTTTTCTACCATGGAGGAGGCAATAAGGCCACTCTCCCCAGGAACCTGATGCAAAGGCTTTCACATTATCTCCAGGAGTGCTTCGTGGAGATGTCCCAGGAGGATTTCTACTCTATCCCCAGACATGTTAAGACTTTTCCAGTAGCTGCACTGGCAAGGACTAAAAAGTTAAGCGCCTAGGGCAAACTAATCATTAAAAACCCATTGCTAACATACCATGCCTATTCTATTCAAAATAAATGTTTAAACACACTTACCTACTGATCCTTCCCCTGATTCACAGTCTGGGTTACCGCCTTGGGAGGGTTGGTAGGGAATCTCTATGAGGGTGATGAAGAGATCCTGGCTGTCGGGGAAATCAGCATCGAAAGCGCTGTCGACTGCCTCATTCTCATCTCCTTCCTCATCTTCCCCATCCGCGAACAGCTCCGAGGAAGTGGCCGTCGACAATACCCCATCGTCAGAGTCCACGGACAGTGGTGGAGTAGTGGTGGCGGCCACACCTAGAATGGAATGCAGTGCCTCATAGAAACAGCATGTCTGGGGCTGGGATCCGGAGCGTCCATTTGACTCTTTGGTCTTCTGGTACGCTTGTCTCAGCTCCTTGATTTTCATGCGGCACTGCGTTGCATCCCGGCTGTATCCTCTCTCCGTCATGGCTTTTGAGATCTTCTCGTAGATCTTCACATTCAGTCTTTTCGATCGCAGCTCTGAAAGCACGGACTCATCGCCCCACACAGCAATCAGATCCAAGACTTCCCGATCAGTCCATGCTGGGGCCCTCTTTCTATTCTGCGATTGCATGGTCACCTCTGTTGGAGAGCTCTGCATCGTTGCCAGTGCTGCTGAGCTCGCCACGATGTCCAAACAGGAAATGAGATTCAAACTGGCCAGACAGGAAAAGGAATTCAGATTTTCCCGGGGCTTTTCCTGTGTGGCTGGTCAGAGCATGCGAGCTCAGACTGCTGTCCAGAGCGTCAGAGTGGTGCACTATGGGATAGCTCCCGGAACTATTAGTGTCAAATTCTGTCCACACTAACCCTAATTCGACATGGCCATGTCGAATTTAGCACTACTCCCCTCGTCGGGGAGAAGTACAGAAATAGATTTAAAGAGACCTCTATGTCGAAATAAATAGCTTTGTTGTGTGGACGGGTGCAGGGTTAATTCGAATAAACGCTGCTAAATTCGACAACCTCTAGTGTAGACCAGGCCCAAGTGATGAATCCACAGGGAACTGGGGTGGAATCTCCAGGATCCAGGCACCTATTCATTGGGTCACAGTTCTCTGCAACCTCCAAAATCCACTGGAAACCAGAATCGAAAAGCCAAACAGACTTGGCTGCGCCTCCAACATTCCTCCCAACCTTGGCATTTTGGGGTGGTGGGAGGCAGAAACATCTTGGCTCTGCCCGATGTTCTCTGAACAGCGCAAGCCAGTCCCAGCAGCACAATTCCTCCCATCAGGGCTTGGGAAGTAATTTTTTTTCCACTAATATATCTTTTGCTTGACGAGTTGTCGATGGCAGGAGAATTTAATCTCTCGTTTGCTCGCTCTCCCCAAAGCCAGTCAAGTGAAGGCACTTTATTACAGAACCACTCAGCTGTCCTTTTCTATCGACCAGCCCTTGGCATGGGTGACCCTGGAGCAATAGGCTGAAGATTATTTAGTGCCTTTCCCCCCACATCAAATGCCAGTCTGGACAGATGCCGATGTGCCTGGACCCAGCCTCAGATTTGGGGCACGTGGGAGCCAGGACCGCCAGAGCTCCGCTGCTAAGTGACTCACATGGCCGGATTCCTGGACTGGGAACAGGGCACTGCCATGCTGTGTCCCCCTAATAGCACTCATTCACTGCAAATCTTCTAGGGCACTGGATACGGGACTCTCGAGAGCTGGATTCAATTCCTGGCTTTGCCACAGGCTGGAGAGTCAGCAGTCATTTCCCCTTCTCTGTACCTCAGTTTCTCCCTCTGTAAAACAAGGGCTAACAGGGTAGCTTGACCTGGGGGTTGGAGAGCCCAAGGCTAAGCCAACCCTACAGGATGAGCCCCACTTGTGGGCAGTGAAGGGGAGATACTCCAGAAGAACAAACTGCTAGACTCTAGCAGGCTCCAGACAGCGCCTGGACTTTGGGACTAAGACCCCAGCCAGGAAGGTCTGGGAGTAGCCTGCGGAGGCAGGACAGAGCCTGGGTGAACAAGGGGAAGAGTACGAAAGCTCTCCAGGGACAGAGACCTGGGAGTAGGAAGAGAAAGGTTTGGTTGTGGGTTGTGAATTTGGGACTTGGAGTTGTTTTCCATGAATAAACCCAGCCCCCAAGGAGGGGAGAAAGCCTAAGGAGCAAACAATTAGCAAGGCACCACAGAAGTACCTTCTCCCAGACAGGGGCTCAGTAAGTGGCCACACCACTACAGGGATCATAACACCAACCTTCTCTGTGAAGTATTTTGGGATCTACGGATGACAAATGCAATGTCGGACCTATGTGTGATTGCATGTGCTTTTCCATCTATCCTAACTGGGTCCATCTCAAGTGCCACTCCCGGGTAGCACTATGCTCTGAGCCAGTGGAAAGGATATGCACACGCACACACCCAGCAAAGAATTTTTTTTTTAAATCAAGACAGTAAACAGTTAATCCAATCCTTTGCTGCTTTTGGAGGTGCAGAAGTTGTAGATAATATATTGATAGAGTGATTATGAGTCTACTTGTCAAGTAACTTTTTTTTTAAAAAAATACCTCATTTCAAATCCCATGTACCATGGATGCTCTGCTGGAATCAGTCTTACCATCAGCAAATCAATCCTGGGAGGGAGGGATAGCTCAGTGGTTTGAGCATTGGCCTGCTAAACCCAGGGTTGTGAGTTCAATCCTTGAGGGGGCCACTTAAGGATCTGGGGCAAAAATCAGTACTTGGTCCTGCTAGTGAAGGCAGGGGGCTGGACTCGACCTTTCCAGGTCCCTTCCAGTTCTAGGAGATGGGATGGGATTATCCAATGTCCTGCCCCCAAACACAAATTGCTGACTCAGGGGAGATAGCACACTTTCTTGCTTCATCTTTCTTTAACCTTGGAACTGGCAGGTGGTTGAGAAGCAGAGGGGGTCAGGGATCCGGCCCTATCCATTTTGCTCACCCACAAGGAAGGCTCTCCCCTCCTGAACCACAGGACTCTGGAAAAAGAAGAAATTAGGACAATCTCCCAGTGCTCCTACACATCTTGTGCTAATGAGTTGTTTTTCCACTTGAAGGAGGGAGAACAAACCAGCCTCTGCTAAGCAGGGAATCTGTGGATGCAGGCGGCCAGAGATCAGCAATCCCCAAGGAGACTGCAATACAATACCATAAAACAATTATATCAGAAACCATCCCCTTCTTCCTCCCCAAAAACCTCAAACTTGGTCAAATTAATGATACCAGTGGGGATGGGGAAAAATATAGCATTTTCGAACTAATCAAATTCATTCCGCTTTGGTTCCTGCCAACTCCTGTCCCTACTGATTCAGGCAGATTAATATTAGCTTGTTAGCACCTGGAGGGAGCAAGGTTTGAGGAGTTGCAAAGTCAAAGGGAGCATGCAGAGAAAAGCCTCCCCTACTCCAGGCAGGTACTCTAGACGAGAGGATTGGTTCACTCCCGGGTGTGCTGGGGAAGCCCCGCAAGGCATGCCAGCACAGCAGTAGGTAGGGTGACCAGATGTCCCGATTTTATAGGGACAGTCCCGATTTTTAGGTCTTTTTCTTATATGGGCTCCTATTACCCCCAACCCCCG
Organism: Trachemys scripta elegans; assembly: GCF_013100865.1. Classification (NCBI taxonomy): domain Eukaryota; kingdom Metazoa; phylum Chordata; order Testudines; family Emydidae; genus Trachemys; species Trachemys scripta. The sequence goes on from NC_048301.1 coordinate 127,161,869, forward strand.
TCCCGATTTTTCACATTTGCTGTCTGGTCACCCTAGCAGTAGGTGTTTGCATTTTAGCACAGGGAGCACCCCAGCTAATTGACACTGAATTGGGCTCTGCAGTCACCTCCTGCTTTATCATTGAGACAAAGCTGCATCGCATCAGAGAGGCACAAGGATGAGGGGGAAACCTACAGCATCGCACACCAAAGAGGGGATCTTCCGTGAGATCTCTACCTGCAGACCACATCCCATGCAGCCAGCTCAGAATGACTGAAGGCCCGCACAAGTTCGAGTGGAGGACACAAACCAGCTAGTTCTCATGTAGCCGGGGAAATTCCACCTTTGTGGCACGTGATGGCCATGGGTCTATCTTCACTGCAGAGGTAACTAGAGTTATCTATGCTCAAGTTGATTCTGTCCAGTTAGCCTAACTCAACTGCGAATGGCCATGTTGTGATGCCACACTGGAGCTGCGCTCACTGGTGAGTTGCTAGGATTTCTGCATGCACGTCCCATCGCTCTTTCCACTGCACCAAGCTGAACCAGTCTGATTTCTTGCCCAGTGAGTTGTGGGAGAACTGGTCTGTCCTTTCTGGGCACACGAGGGGAATGGGAAGGCATTGGAGGATGAATGGCACTCGAGTCCAGCTAGCTGCATCCACTCTAAAGAGTGGTCATGTTAGCAGCTGACAAGCCGTGTTAGGTTGAGCATTAACTTATACCGAGATAACAAGTTACTAGTACAATCACATGAGTTAAGGATTTCCATGGGTGGACACAACTCACATTAGGGGCACCACTAGTTAGAACTCAGATTAACTGTGCAATAAAGACCAGCCCTATGAATTAGAAAGGCCTGGGTAACCCAACAGGAAACCCAGTCTCCAGATTGCTGGCCCCTTTTTGAAGACTCCAGAAGTTTGGATGGTTCTGTATCATCACTCCCAGGCTCTGCTGCCAGCTAGAACCACTTACTTTAGCTCATTGGGTAGAAGGTTGAGGCCCAGGTGCAAGCAACTCTTTCCTTTGAGAGACTAGGCAAATACACAAGTCTAGAGCAAAGGCAACATGCTAGAGCCCTTCACTGAACCTTCAGACCCACAGCCTGCCTCTGCACAGCGCACATTGAGGCAGGCTCTTGTCAGTACAGAGTCAGGTCATAGAGCAGAGGTGGAAAGTGGTGAATTGAAAGCACATTGCAAGCCCAGATAGGAATGACTGTACAACCAATGGGATGGAGAAGGGATTTGATGGAGATATGTACTACTACAGTGTCCAAAATAGTAGAAAAGAAAGCCTCAGATTATCAGCAAAGAGAAGAGACTTTCCCTGTGGGGATAAAGCACTGGACTGGGAATCATGAAACCTGAGTTTGCTTCCAATCTCTGCCACTGATCTTGGGCAACTCCCTGTGCCTTAGTTTCTCCATCTGTAGAATGGGGCAACTATATTGACCATTCCTTTGTGAATCACTTTGAGGTCTACAGAAAGAGTCAAGTATTAATAAAAAGCAAAAAAGTGTGGGGGTGGTAGAGAACTAGGCATAAGCCTAAGGGAAGGAACAAGTTAGCATTGCAATATAGAATCAAGATCAATATCTTGCACTTGGCCAGTGATTTACATCTGTGCATCTCAAGGCATCTTGCCATGGCAGGAGTGTCCTTATCCCCATTTTAGAGACGGGAAAGCAGAGAATGAAAGCGACTTGCCCACCAGGCACAGCAATGTGGCATCAGAGCCAGGAACAGGACCCAAGTATCCAGGCTGCCCTGTCCATGCGATATCAGATGGCCACAGGGAATAAGACCCCATACATGGCCCATGCCCTTGGTGCATCTCATCTCCCTGTGACTGGTGTTCTTTAGGTTCATTGGCAGCACACAGACCACTCTGATAAATAAGGCGCATTGGGTCAAACTGACAAGTTCTTTGAAGGAACAATTTTTTCCTGTGTCTTTATGAGGGTGGTGATGGGACTTTTGTGCCTCCTCCAGCCCTAAATATCTCTACAAAGGGCACTGAACTGCCCCAGTTAAAAGGCTGACGTCTTATTGCTCATTTAGGGCCTAATCCTGCATCTTCCCATTCCAGCCAAGTCAATAGTAGCTGCAGACATATGGCACTTCACAGGATCAGACCCCTCAATTCCCTTTCAGAAAAGCCTTTTCCTGGCTGTCTCGCAATAGGCTCAGCACTATACATTCCCTGCTGTATCACCCTCCCCCCGGCTGGCAAAGAGCTCCCTTATCTACCCAGGCAGGGCAGCCTCCCTCCCCTCCCCCCAATCAGCCATCAGTGGATTACCAGGAGCTTATCAGTTTATTAGGGGACAAAAGACACTTAGCAGGAGGGTTCTGACACTGTAAAAGGCAGATAAGAAATAGTGCAGCTTCTAGACACACAGAGTATGGCACATCACAGGCTATGGGACCACGTTAAGAATAAACACATGGAGCGACTTTAGGTGAATCGTAGATCTCACAAGAGACTAATAGTGCTGGTGAGACGTGAGCAAGGGGAAGACTCCCTTGTACGATTCTGCCAGTGCATAACAGTCCTGGCCTACAGCATCCCTGCTATTCCAATCCCGGGCCACCCCACAGCTGTGCAAATGCACCTCAGTTCTGTCCTGGAGCCCCCCCTCTGCTATTCCAATCCTGGAATCCTACCCACATATGGCACAGCCTAGTCTCTGCAAAGCAGACAAGTTACACAGAGCTGTGCAAGAGATTCAAGAAGAAATCTGAAAATCCCAAGGGATTCTCCTGGTTGCATGCAGCGTGTCAACGTTCAGCCAGAACCCGAACACCAGATCCCAACATGCTTTAGGAAGTTCCTCTCTCAACTCACATTTTAAGGCTCGGGCCGACTCTAGACAAAAAAAAAAATCAGATGAAATTCATGGTTCTGAATTTGTGGTTCACTCAAATCAAACTCAAAGCAAAATTGGAGAGAGTAAAAGTTCACATCTCCTCAGAAGCAAAGATTCCCCCCCCACCCCAGTCTCTGTACCCCAAAGATATTGAGTTCCACATGGTTCTGGTCTTCATGCTCAAAGCAAGTCACCCGTTTATTTGTATTGTGGTAGCACCTAGATGCCCCTACCTAGCCCTGCTGCCCCATTGTGCTAGGTGTTGTACATGTGGTAAGACAATCCCTGCCTTGAAGAGTTCAATAGACAAGACAGAGGCTGATTATTCCTGTTTTACAGGTACACAGCTGAGGCACGGAGAGATGATGTCTTGGCTAAGGTCACACAGGGAGTCGAGGGCCAAGATGGGAATCAAACCCAGATCTTAGAGTCCCAGTCCAGTGCATTAACCGCAAGCTTGTGCTTCCTCTCTATGCTCATGTTCACAAAGCTCCTTCAGTTCTCTCCTGAGAAGCTCTCAGCCTTCATTGGGTTCCTTCAATCTTTTGTCAGGACTCTGGATTGCCCTTCCTGCCAATGATCTGCTATGTGACCTTGGGTACAAGTCCCTTCCCCTCTCTATAGCTGTTACCCCGTCTGCAAAACCTACTGCTCTGAATACACTGGTGTTTATAAAGTTCACCAAGACCTTGGAATGGGAGGTGCTGAGGAAGAGCCAAGGAGTATTAGTTAACCCAAGAAGATTTAAATCCTCCCTCGGACTCTTGATGGGCAGAACAACAAAACTATTTCAATCCAGGTGAACATGTTAGAGGAAAAAGATCCCAGGAGTCTTTAATTCTCCTTCCAAAGTTCCTAACGTCACTATTTCTTCACCCCTTTTCCTTTCCTTCTTTTAATTACAAATAATGAAATTCAATCCTCTTGCAATCCATTCCAGTGCAAAATGGCCCTCTGCAGACTCCAAATGGCCTAGCTAATAGGGTTAGAGGCTGTAAAAAAAAAAAAAAAAAAAAAAAAGCAGATTTTTCAGCTTCCCCACATTAATTGTCTTCTCTGCAGAACAACCATGCTGTGGTTGTGCTAAATAGGCCTGAGCTCACCACTCGTGATGTGAAAGGGGATATGGGAAAGCAGGCACTGAAAAGCTGCTGGTATGGACAAGGCTTTGCTTGATTGCACTTGTCACCTTTCAAAGTTTCAGAAACAAAACTGAATTTCCCCCTTTGGGGCATAACGGAGTGCTCCCGGAGATACTTTCTGGCTACTGGCACAGTCCCTGCCACCCCATGCAGCTCAACACAACTGGCCCCACACAGCATTTAAAGAGAGAGACAGGCACAGCTGGTAAACAACGATAATGATCTTCTAACAAGTTCAAGTCTATGTTGCACCTTGCCTCTAGCTGCAAACTAAAATGCTTTACAGCTTTTTACCATTGCATGGATCATGGGAATAAGCCCACCACCTAAATGCAGCCACCTCTGGGGCAGAACACTGCAGCTTGTTTAACGTTCTAGGGGGATGTTTTGCAAAGCACAAATGGAGGACAAGTGCCAGACTCCCATCGAGCTTCAATAAGAGGTGGGTGCCCAACTGCCTTTTGTGCCTTTGAACACCCCCATCCCATAATTGCTACTACTTTTAAGAACATAAGAATGGCCATACTGGTCAGACCAATGGTTCAGCTAGCCTAGTATCATGTCTTCTGACAGTGGCTGATGCCAGATGCTTCAGAGGGAGTGAACAGAACAGGGCAATTAGTGAGTCATCCATCCCCAGCACCTGGCAATCAGAGGCTAAGGGACACCCAGAGCATGGGATTCCATCCCTGACCATCTTGACTAATAGCCACTGATGGACCTATCTTCCAGGAACTTAGCCAATTCTTTTCTCAACCCTGTTTATAGTTTTGGCCTTCACAACACCCCCGGCAAGAAGTTCCACAAGGTTGACTGTGAAGTACTTCCTTGTGTTTGTTTTCAACCTGTTGTCTATTAATTTAATCATGACCCCTGGTTCTTGTGTTCTGAGGAGTAAATAACACTTCCCTATTTATTTTCTCCACACCAGTCATGATTTTTATAGACCTATCATATCACTGCTTAGTCTTCTCTTTTCTAAGCTGAAGAGTCCCAGTCTTATTAATATTTTTATACAGAATCTGTTCCATACCCTTAATGGTTTGTTACCCTTCTCTGTACCTTTTCCATTTCTAATATATCTGTTTGGAAATGGGGCTCATGCAGTATTCATGGTCTGGGCATACCAAGGATTTATAGAACAGCATTAGGATATTTACTTTCTTAAGAGTTCCTAACATCGTTAGCTTTTATTGCTGCTGCACATTGAGCAGATGTTTTCAGAGAACTATCCAAGATGACTCCAAGATATCTTTCTTGAGTGGTCACAGTTAATTTAGACCTTATTTCATATGTATAGTTGGAATTGTTTTCCAATATGCATTACTTTGCATTTACAGCATTAACATTGAATTTCATCTGCCATTTTGTTGCCCAGGGGCCCAAGTTTTGTGAGATCCCTTTATAACTGATAGTTGGACTTATCTGAGTAATTGATCTGCAAACTGCCACTTCACTGTTAACCCCTTTTTCTAGATCACATAAGTTTGTTGAACTGCACTGGTCCCAGTACAGATCACTGGTGACAGCAATTTAGAGCACACAGTAGGAAGAGAAGCACTTTACAGCACAAAGAAAGCACAAAGGTGCCGGGAACCATCAGTGTTTAGTTCATATCAGGTTGGTATTGCAGCTTCCCTTGTAACAGGACACAAACACCTAGCTGTCACCTGGTCCTTGGATCTTCCGCAGAATCCTTTATGCTTGGACTAGTGGGCTCTGGACTGGCTCATATGGTGAAAGTGGATACTCTTCGTGACCATGTGGGCTATCCTGAAGCCCTAGAGGTTGAGTATCAGTGGAATAAGCCTGCACCAGGTTATCACCACTCTAAATTTCTACTGACTTGGAGAAAACTATCCTCTTCCCCAAACATGTTCTCAAGAGATACACCCCAGGGACCAGAGTTAATGTACATCCACACTACAGTCGCTGGAGTGGCACAGCCACAGTGCTGCAGCTATGCCACTGTAGCATCATAGCATAGATGCTTCTTCCTACATCAACAGAAGAGTTTTTTCCCCCCCATTGATGTAGTTATTCTGCCTCTCAGAGGTAGTAGCTAGGCCAAAGGAAGACTCCTTCTGTCAATCTAGCCACGTCTATGCCAGGGGTTAAGTCGACTTAACTACAGCACTCCCGGCACAAAATTTTGCCCAGCCCAAAGGAGCATAGCTAGGTCAATTTAATTTTTAAGCCTAGACCAGGCTTTGGGGTTTAGGTCAAGAACCCATGAAAATAATTTCTTTCAATGCACCCTTGCTTTGATATTAGACTCTGCATTCTCCTATTGAGTGGAGGTTGAGTTAAAAATGCAGGGACTATAGATTTCTCTCCAGCCTAACAATCTGTAAACAACTGTGCTAACGAGCAATCCTACAGCCATAAAAATGATTGGTGACAGCACTTCAAAGACCCAACTTTTCTGTTTTTTAATCCGCTAACAGCAGCAGAAAACAGCTGATTGTTATAAACCCATCAATCTAGTGTTGGCTCAGGGAGATTTCCAGATTGCCCCTGAGAGGACAAAGCAAACACAGGGAAAAAGACAAGAGTGAACAAGCAAATCATTTATAGACCTTGTTATTTTGATCCTTCCTGAGAATGCCACCTTAGAGGGGAGAGTCCAAGGGTAGAAGTCACAGGCCAGACTAAAAAGTTAGGTTGACCTAGCTACATCACTCAGGGGTTTGAAAAATCCAGTCAAGCAACCTAGTTAGACCCACCTAGCTGTGTAGACAGCATTAGGTTGACAGAAGAATTCTTCCATCAACCTAGCTGACTTAATTAGCATCTCTCAGGGAAGTGGATTAACGGTGATGGGAGAACCCCTCCTGTCGCTGCAGTGAGAAGACAGCCTAAGTCCCATTTTCAAAAGCAGTTTAGGCACTTGGAGACGCAGGCACCTTTTGGAAATGGGACTCTACACTGAAAACGTTCCAGTGGCACAGCTTCAGCTTAGACCCCCACTACGACAGGAAGAGTTCTTCTGTCCCTATATAAACCCACCTCCCCCAGAGGTGCTAGCTAGATTAACGGAATTCTTCCATTGACCTAACACTGTCTACACAGGGACCTAGGAGACCTGGTTTCTAGTCCTGGCTCAGTGTCTGGGGGCATGTCTCAATTTATCCTGGTTTCACAGCTAGGATGTGATGCAGACGTACTGCCTGGGGCTATTACGAACCAATCATTTACAAAGCACCATTGAGATCATCCAAAGTGCAGTGCTAGAGAACACACCTGGAAGTCGGGGCAGGACTTAGTCCACAGCCTGAGTCAGCATGCAGGATAGGCCAGAACTATCTCCCTGCCCTCTAGGGCCATATGATCCCTTCCTTCCTAAGGAGGGAATTTGCTGACAACACAGGAACAGCACTGCAGAGTGCCCTGAAGACCAGCAGCCTGAGCCCTTTCCTACCAAGGATCCTGCACCTCAATCCAGCCCAGAGTCAAGGACACCAGGCCACATTCTCAGGTGGTATAAGATGGGGACTCCAGTGGAGCCCCGTCTGTTTACACAAGACAAAGACCTGGCCCATCATCTGTCTGTAACTCTGCCTTCTCAGCAGGAAGAGACTCTGCAGTGACCAGTGTCACTAATTCCAGGAGTGAGGGAGGCCGAGGGGAGCCCCCTCATGCACAAGACTGTTACCACCCCGGGAGAGGCAGGAGGATGGATGGATGGGGAGGAGCAGTGATACAGGGAAGATCAGCCACCACCACTGGGGATGACGGAAGGAGAGAAAGAGGGCCTAGTTCCTCTGTTCCTGCACTTGGCAAAGGAACAGGGTGTGAGGGGTGTTAAGCCACCTTCACACCCTGTATTTTAAGGCAGAGCAGGGGCCTGCCTAGCCCATGGCATGAAGTACAGCAGCCTCACTGCTGCTCTAATTTACATTCTGCATCCTAGGGCCTCTAGGAAGCCAAGAGCAGCCATAGTGCCAGGCACTCTGGCTGTGCCCCCAATCCTCCCCACTAGGCTGAGAAGCTGGGAGCAGGACTGATGTACAGCCTTAATGCTGGTTCTGAACTGGTTGGGGAGGGGGGGGGAAGGGGGAGGGAGGGAGAAGAGGATTCTGAGCCATTTCCACCCACCTTAAGGCTCCTTACGCTGCCAGTGCACTAGAGGGGTCTAGTGTGAACAGAGGTGGGGAGCAGCTGGGGTGAGATAGACAATTACCCCATCATATCACATTGCCTAGAGATACAGCACAGACAACTAAAGCAGCTGAGGGGCATGACAAGAGGCTCTGGCATGCAGGTTTCACGCCACTTCCTCAAGTTAACAAGCTGATCCGGCCTCTGCTTAATCTCTTATCCTGGAAGACGGCAGATGCCTCGATCCACCACCAGTTCTACCTTGGCAGTAGAGGGGTGGAATCAGAGTGGGACCAGAATTAAGCCTCACCCTTTAAACACCATAAGATGAGCCACTCCAAGCACCAGGCTGCCAGGAGGAAGAGCAATAACTGAGTTCTCACACCTCTCCAGCAAGCAGGGACCAGCCCAGACTCTGCTTCACTTAGGAGACCTGAAGAAACCAGAGGTGGTGTGGTATGGACTTTGAGGCTACACTATTAAACCAAATAGAGCCCTTTTCCCACATATGATTGACATTACAGTTTACACCCCACATCCATTAGGCTATGAAAGCCTTACTAAAGGGGCACAAAAATAACCTAATGCACTCTCTAGATTTATAGCTATTGCACATCCCATTGATTCTCTATGTTCTCCATCTTGTAGGCAGCTTATTCATTTTACTCTTTCCAAGCATTTGTTGTACAGCCAATAAAAATAAAAGGTGCCAAAGATGAAGTTGTTTATTTATACCTCCCCAAAACCCTCTAGTTTGAAGGGACAGGCGTAATGCCATAAGAACAGCCATAGTGGGTCAGACCAAAGGTCCATCTAGCCCAGTGTCCTGTCTTCTGACAGTGGCCAATGCCAGGTGCCCCAAAGGGAACAAACAGAATAGGCAATCAAATAACCCATTCCCTGTTGCCCATTCCCAGCTTCTGGCAAACAAACTAGGGACTCTGTCCCTGCCATGACAAATCCCATTATGTCTTTATTTCTCCCTGGACAGACACAGGGAATAATTCCTGTGTTGGCCCTAACAGGGTTAGCAGAAGCCTATAGCATCATGGACATTCCCAAAGGCTGCTCCAGAGAAGGGCAAGTGGCAGTGGGTGACTCAAAGGGATTGGAAACAGTTTTTAAACCTCTACATTGCTGGAGCAAACTCTGTTCCACTTAGAGGCAGCCCCTTGAGGGTTGTAGGTGCAGTAAATGGATCTCAGCCCAGTTTTCAGAAGACAGGGTATCCCTATGGCAACACCCACCAGCTCAGCAGGCACTAATTTGCTGGCATCATCTACAGACAGAGCGAGCACTGGAGACACACTGCACTCTGTCAGCCACCCCCCCCCCCAACAAGGGCCCTCAGGGATACAGACTAAGAAGCTTGCATTACCACTCCCCAAGCCATGGCAGCTCTGGGGTGGAAAGGGATGTCAACCCAGCATTAAATTCACTTTCAAAAGAAAAAAGATAAGCGTCCCCTTCCCACTTATTGTACTGCTTTACCACCCTGGGTGTTGCATCTGAGTGGCATACCATGGACTAGAGAATCAGATAGGAAGCTGAATAAGTGACAGCCAGGTAGAGGAGTAGAATCCAAGCTTAACTCATCTATTACTGCTCCAACAGGCAGAGGTGAAAGTAAGCCTGTACAATGTACCGCTAAGAGCCAGTACACAGCCAATTGCATCGGCAGGGCGATTTAAAGGGCCCGGAGCTCCCGGCAGCAGCCAGAGCCCTGGGCCCTTTAAATCATGACCCAAGACCCGGGGTTCCCGGCCGCCGCTGCAGCTATCGCTACCATGGGGTTCAGCAGTGATTTAAAGGGCCTGGGGCTTCCAGCTGCCGCTATTGCAGCCAGAGTCCCAGGCCCTTTAAATTGAGATTTAAAGGGCTTGAGGATTTAAAGGCTCCACCTCTTCTGGTTGAGGCCCCACCCCCTGCTCAGGACTTGAACTGGTGAGTCCTTTAAGTTACTTTCACCCCTACCCACAGGGTTCTACATCTCTAGGCACTGACGGATGTATCCCCTGCTGTCAACACACTGACAGCCCTGCAGTTGTGAGCACATGTAGGTCTGAAGATGCAAACGTATAAGCCTCAAGGCAGGCAGCAGGCAGTTATTGGGGTAGCAAGCGGAGTCTTGTAGTTATCGGACAAGAGGGTCAAAAGAGAAAGGCATCAACCCAGTATTCTGCCTCCATGCCCCCCAAAAACAGAAAAGGGACGCTGACAGACCAGGTGCCAGCTCATGCCAAAGTCCCCATGCCTTGAATACTGACAAATACATAATTGGAATCAGTCTGGCTCATCTGTCTTAGTACTGTTAATGCATATATTAGAATTATCACAATTGTTTAGTGTTTAGACTTCACTGAATGTGAGTTACTGCATGCATTAATCTCACTTATAACATGTACCCCACATTCTAAGGTAATATTTGCACATTTGCATTGTAAACCTGACTCTGTAAATCAGACAGAAGAGAAATTACTGACACATTCTGATTTCCAACAAAAGGGGTTACGCCCTGTCCAACAGGAAAGGTCCATGGACACCAGGCAGATTGTGGGACAATAAAGAGGACAAGAGACATTTGTTCTCCCCTCCGCCCCCCAGGAAGAGAAATGACAAGTGGATTCTTCCCATCAACTGAGTTTGCAGCTCAGGCCACAAGGGAGGAGGGAGTTTAAAAACCCCCAACAAGAAGAAACTGGATCTCTATGCTTTGGCTCTGGGAACCAGGTTTACTAGGTATAAGCAAGAGATCCCCAGTGCTGTGCTTGGGTTAGTCCTAAAGGACAGATAGAGCTTCCTTGTTATACAGACTTCTATTACCTTTTGAAATTTAAGATTGTAACTCATTTGTGTATATAGGTTTACCCGCAGTAACCTTGAAATAACTCATTTCCTCTTCCTACATAATAAATCTTTATATAGTTTATTATAGTACAGACTACAGGAGTGGTCCTTGGTGTGAGATCTAAGGTGCCATTGACCTGGGATAAGTGACCGGTCCTTTGGGACTCAGTGTTGCTGCGATTCTTGGTGTAAGGGACCACTCTCACAAGGCACGCTCACCTGGGTGGTGAGCTAGATCAGAGTACCCAAGGAGACTGACTCCATGTCACTGTTGGACAAGGGAGACCTGGTTTAGCCTACTAAGCTGGCTCTGTTTCCTTTCCAGATACAGAAGGAAAAACTGAGTCACCGCTGTCTGACTTACAGGAGGGTAACACTGCAGCTGTCCATGATCCCTGAAAAAGGAGGCAACCTCCCCAGATGAGAACACTGCCTTCCCAAAGAGAAGGGCATCATCTGTAGAGGGGGATGGAGCCACCTCCCGTCTCCCCTTCAGCCCCAGAGAGGAGACCAAAAGGGTCTCACTAGTTTAACCTTGCATCAGGATGACCATCTAATGACAGCAGTTAACCCATCCTGTGATAACCAGGAGTGCTCCCTAGAGACTCTGCAAGCTGCTTTTCCATACCATCCCCCAGCCTCTGCCGGCCTGGGGAGCAAAGGAGCTTGCTGACATCTGGAGCTCAGACTCCCTCATGTGGGAGGACTTTGCACTGTGAATAGCTGACTGACAGATTAATGGGGGTGAGCCAAATCAGCTCTGTCTACATAGACACTCCCCTCCTCTCAAAGCTGCTTAGAGGAGGAAAGGACTGGGGATGGTGCCCATTACAGAAGCAGAGGGCACTGGTGACCAAAAGCCGTTCCCAGCTAATGTCTTCTGTGGTTCTATGTAAAGCACGTTGCAAGGGGGGGGAAGGGAGTGTCTTATTACACTCCACCACCCCATCAAAGGAGCATCACCACATTCATCACGAACTGGAGCTCTTGTTGGCAGAACCAACAGATGTTCATAGAATCCCAGGGCTAAGAGGAGACCACAGTGGTTGTCTAGCCTAACCCCCTGCCTAGATTCATGATTTCACAGCCCATCTCACCTTTCAGGAGATTTCCCCCCAGTTTAGAGTTGACTCACACTAGCCGGGCAGAGCGGGGAAGCTTGCAGTGTTGCTGCACCTGATCTGGGGATAAACCTTAGCAGAAAATTCTTAGATTATGGCCAACTGCAAAGGGTGCTAGTCTGACGCTAGAGATCTGTGTTCTGTTCCTGCATCCAGGGCTTTGGAGCGGAGCCCGGAGCAGTGGAGTTGCAGGCTTTTGCCTGGAGCGGGAGTGGATCCGGAGCACAGCTCCAAAGCCCTGCCTGCATCTGCCATTGACCTGCTGTGTGACCTTGAATAAGTCTCTTCCGCTTAGGGGGATGTTATATCCCCTCCCCATCCTGGGTCTTGCCTATTTAGCTCGCAAGATCTTTGATCTCTATTTGTACGTACAATGCCTAGTGCATGATTGCCATGATCTCATTTGGGGCGTTGTCGGTGCTACAATGTAATAGAAAGTTATAAGCCTTTCTATAGGGTTTCCCTCTCACCCAACCTACAGAGCTCAAGTTCTATAACCATCCTCCAGAATTCTACTGCAGGCAAAGAGCCCTACAGAAATAATCTCATTCTTTACTTAGTTCAATAGAATCCTCAAGGTTTCATTCCAATTCAATCTTCAGATGTTGGAGGGGGAGGAGGGGAGAAGAGACAGAATTTCAGTAATAGGGGTGGGAGTTCAAAAGCCCCCTTTACCTCTAAAAGTTACCCAGAAAAGGAGATGGCCACAATATTTGGGATATGTGAAGAATGAAGCCAAAGCAACTTGCATGTTCCTCCAGCTGCTCAATGGCAAAGCGGCCATTTGAAATAATCCCCCTGTCAACGATTTTATGGGCATTTAACAGAGGCCTTGTTTCTGCCCTAAGCATAGTGCAGGAAGATTCTGATTCAGGGGTTGGGGAATCGATTCAGCACTGAATTTATATAAAGGGAAACAGGTGGTGGAGGGGCAGCCAGGTGGTAAATTGCAAATCCAGCTCTGGCTTTAGACGGATTAGCCTCTACAAAAGAGTCAATGGGCAACTGCCTAAACCATTAGCCTGGACTAAAGCAGCTCCATCCAATGGCTAATTCATGTCCAAAGGGCAGTCCTGTTTTGAGCATTGGTTCCGCAAAAAGGCATCCTGGGGCTTCTCATTTGTTCTCTCCTTGGTAATTCCACATCCAATTTGCTTTAAAGAAAACCCTTCTGCATTTATAAACCTCACTGCCTGAACTCCATACTCAAGCTGGGATCTGAAAGACAAGCTCTGTTCATTCCAGCTCCCATTCCACCATCCATAACGGATATCCTGCCATGCAAATTGGATTAATTCTGCTGCCTGTGTGCAAACCAGACTATAATCCAGCTCCCACACAGCTGTGTTGGCTTTACAGAGCTAACAGGAGGAAAGTATCATGGACAGTTATTTCTAATTGCTAAAGTCAGCAGATCTGCCTGGCACATGTATGGGAGGGGCAGAGGTGAGGAATAAGGTGGTAGTGTTTTTACGTACTCTTTTCTGCGCTGCCCTTTGATGGAGGAGATTCCATGCCAGGGTCTCCAGAGAGCTTTACAGTGAATTCTTGCTCAACAGCCTTCAAAGTTACTATCAATCCCTTCTTACATATGGGGAATCAGAGACAAGTAACTTGCCCAAGGTTACTGTCAGCCAATAACAGGAGGTGGCAGCAGCCCCGATGCTTAGTCCTGTGCTTTAAACAAACCCAACTACTTGTATGGCCCTCACCTCTGCTGTATCGGACCATCCTTCCACCCCTTTCTATAAAAAAAATTAAAGGAAGGGTATCACTCAAGACAAGTGGAATCACACTTCATCACTGAAGAGGTTTAAAATTAGACTGGCCAAATGCCCTGAAAAATATCTCAGGGGGGACTACCTACCCTGGACAGGGAAGAGAGAGTCAACCCAAGATCCATCTCTAATGTCTGATTCTCCAATAGCCTCAGAGGCCAGTACATATACAATCATGACTGGGTTACTCCCACACTGCCTTACAGCTGGATAGCAGGCAGCAGCCAGGCACAATCCCATTATGCTCCTGTGGCATAAACTGACCGGGGGAATGAAATATAGAATAAAAATTGGATAGGAGAAGAGGAAAGGAATCCATGCCATCAGCAGAGCGCTGATCAAAGTCTTTTTCAACTTTCAACACAAATAAAAAGCCCTTCTGGGAGGCATGGAAAGTTTTCATTGGCTAAAAAGCAAGTAATTAGCCAAATGGATATTCTAAGAGAAGTTTAGAGTCAACCTACTCTCACTGGCCAAATGTTGGTAATAAGCCACACAGAGCCCTGGATAGATACAGCAACAGAATTATACAAGAGCTCATATATATTCTATCATACTTGGGCTTGAGATGCCCACATCTGCATGGAGCCTTTAGAAGTTAATGGGAGTCTAGAAGTCACCCTACAGAATTTGACAGATCTGGCCTATAGAATTCTATGTTGGTCCAATAAAGATATTGCCTCACCCCTCCTTGTCTCTCTATAGACCTCTATAGGATGGATAGGGTTCTATATTAAATTCTCCAGGGCTTTTCCATAAGGGCAATTTTTAGTTTGACTGTCACTTTAAATATGCAGTGTTGTGGCCAGGTCAGTCCCAGGATGAGAGAGACAAGGTAAGTGAGGCAAATAGCTTAGCATAAGTAGTCCCTTAGAGCAAGTGCTAACTACACTCTCAAATGAACTCTCAGGAAAATTATAAGACAAAAATCACCTGTGGGCAAAGACTTTTCCACAAAGCAATCACTCTTTAGATCACCTATCAGTCCCCATCCTCAAAAGAAACCTGCACAACACTTTCATGAGATAAGCCTGGGATCTTAAATTCACAACTTTGCAAGACATCAGATTTATGGCTTATTACAACCATCTAACCCACTAACCCTCCTTTTTGTCCTAGGACTACAGAGGTCTTAACAGGCCACTTCACCTTGAATGGTCCCTTAGAATGTACGCTAACTACTCACACTAAGCTATCTGTTCAACCTCCTACACTCAGTGCCTTTCCCAGACCTGAAGAGCTTGTCTCTCTCACCAACAGAAGTTGGTCCAATAATACAGAGTATCTCACCCACCTTGTCTCACTGGGGGGGGGTTCGGGTCATCCTTATGAAATAGGACGACAAGTAGGGTTTTCATTTAATTTCAATAAGGTATATATTTTGTAACAGTGAGTAATTAACCATTGGAACAATTCACCAAGGGTCAATGGTGGATTCTCCATCACTGGATGTTTAAGTAGAGACTGGAGGTTTTTCTAAAAGATCTGCTTCAGGAATTATCATGGGGCAGTTCTCTGGCCTGTGTTATACAGGAGGTCAGACTAGAATAATCACAGTTGTTCCTTCTAGCCTTGGAATCTGTGAATCCTGATGTTAACTGTTGCTACCCAGTATTAGAATTCAGCTGCCACAACTTGGGGTGGGGTGTGTTGGATGCAAGGGGTCCCATGAAATCCAGAATTGAAGCATGGAACACACTAGATATGCATTTACACACTGTGGTGAATTGGGAATAGGTCGGTGGGGTTTATGGGCTCTGTGAGAAGGTGCATCTGTCAGGCTACAAACCCATCTTGCATGCACAAAGCCTTTGCCTCCTCTAGGGTCGACTTCCCTCCACCTTGGGTTGAAAATTCAAAGGCTGATGGCAAAAGAATGAAGAGCAGCTGACGTAAGTACCCAATGGCTACAAACATTTGTCCAGAGTAAAGGTGGGTTTCTGCCTAGGAGAACTGGGATAGCAGCAGGAGGTTACCTTGGCAATGAAGTCACCTGGCTCAGGTCTGTGTTTATGTGGGGAAGCTAGCCAGGTGGTCACCTGCCACGGGGGGCTGAAGGCTTTAGAAGGGCAGAAGCTGATCACTCTGAGGACATTTTCTCCAGTCCACGAGGTAAACACCACTCACCATGTAACAGTCTGCATGACAGGGCCCCCCATGCCTTCCCGGATCCAGATGGTTTCCCCCAAGACTCCCCAGGGAAGAGAGGGACATTGCAGTTTCAGATGCTAGTTGTTTTGGTCTGTGCTCTCCTGTGCTTCATGCAGTTAAATATGAAAGAGCACAAAGATGTTACTCTTACCAAGCAGGCACTTGAGCATGAACTGTTTCACAGCTACTGCATGCCCCCAGAGAGTTCAACCGTAACCAGAAGCGTCACACCTTTCGAGGCTGATCAGGAAGAGAAGTGTGTAAGTAACTGGGCAATCCTGGGGGTCAGCGCTGGTCCTGGGGCGTAGGGCAGGTGGGCTGAGAAGCCCCCTTTCTGACAAGGGATAACTGACAGCACCTGTGCCTAGGAATTGTGCCAGAAAGGTTCACAGGAGGAACCGACACTGCAGCCTGCTGAGGCTCTAGAACAGGGGCTCAAACTGGGGGTGGGTACCCCTTGGGGGGGTCAAGAGGTTATTACATGGGGGGTTGCAAGCGGTCAGCCTCCATCCCAAACCCCGCTTTGCCGCCATCATTTATAATGGTGTTACATATATTAAAAAAGTGTTTTTCATTTATGGGCGGGGGGGGGTCGCACACAGAGGATTGCTATGTGAAAGGGGTCATCAGTACAAAAGTTTGAGAACCACTGAAGCTGAACACATCTTAGGGGATGCAGAGCAGACAGGCTTGGAGTCCCTCTCACAGCAGCCCTAGGGGATGGCCAGGAAGGGGCACCCATTAGGATCAGTCACACACACTCCAGCCCTACATCATGCATTGATGTGGCCGGCAGTTTGGCCAATTAAGCCTTCCAAGGATTAACTGACTGAAGGAGCTCTTTCCCAGCCTGACAGACCTTTTCATTAGCAGCCACTTGTCATCCTGAGTAGTCAGAGGCAAATCCCAGGGTGCCTTTTCCCCCACTCATGCTCCCCAGTGAAATGGAACCAGGCAACCTTCGGGGGGGGGGGGGGGGAGACTGAGTATGTCCCACTGCTCTCTTAGTTACAGGAACTAACAGGACTCAATAGTGGAGTTTCAGCATCCCCAGTATTGTGTTTTGCCTGACTTTTGTGGGCAAGCTCCCTGTTGCCTTGCACCTTGTGTTGTCATTTACATCAGCTCAGAGAGCTTTATTGAATCAGAACAAGCATGTTCCACATCCACTGCTCTAGGAGCGACTGCACAAGGTGCAGGGCTAGTGAGAACCAAGCCCTGTTTTTGCCTATGGGGAGGAGGAGTAAGTGCAATAGGCTCTAAGGCATAGCGTGTGTAAACATGGGAGATACAGCCCCGAGCCACCTTTTAGCTAGGCATGCTTGGCTTGTGTATGAATATTTATGGTCCCATTACACACTGTGTGCATGCTGCGTGTGCACCCACGCATAGCGGACTGTGGAAGTGTTCCAGGATGCTAGAGCTCCTCAAAAATCCAATCACTGGGACATAGCACTGCTACATAATAGTCAGCATCACTCAATGTGTCTGCACTGCATGAATATCTATGCACAATAGTAACTAAAAACCTCAGAGTCAGAGCCCAGCACCCAAACAAAAAACACTTGGGCTGGATTTTTTGATGGGAGGGGAGAGGAGGTGGGGAAGGGAGAAAGGTAAGGAGCCTTTTCTTTGTTTCAAAATCCCAGCCAGAAATCAAGAAAGGAGATTAAATTAATCCACAGGCATACAATACAAAGTGTCTATGATTTACAGGTGTGTTCTTACACCAGACCGTATAGGCACAATGGCATGTCCAACACAGTTGTCAGACCACCATTTACAAACATCTAAGTAACCATTGTAGAAAGTCCAGTAGAACAGAGAACAACTTTGCTATAGAATTTTTTAACCAACCTGTAGAATTCTGTAGTGGAGACACTATTCTCTATTCAGTTCCACACCCACTTGGCGCATAGAAGACTTCCCTGTCCATAGAGGTCAGTCCAGCAGCATGCAAGAGCATTAAATCTACCTGCAGAAAGATCCCCCAACCTGGTGATGTATCTCCCACCCAGAGTCTGCCTACCCCTAGGTTTTGCTGTACTGAAAGAACGCAAACAGAAAGATCACTGCAACTTCATGAATTCCACTACCCCTACTGGGCATCAGTTTGTAACAATTTAACTACCCAAGGCTCAGTAGACAGCAGTTCCCCCCCACAGCAGGCTTTGACACTCACTAAGTCATGTACTGCAGCCAACGGAAATCAATTTATGATGAATTGGGCAGTTCATTGGCAGTGTGGATTGCCACTTTTCTCAAGTGCTGTTTGGAGATTGCGTAGATACATCCACCGAGCAAAACACTTCAGAGTCTTCGTAGGCAATTAGCGTCACTGGACCCCCGATGGGAAGCGTGGGAGATTAAAGGCAACATGCTCTGTCCAGGCACAGAAACTCAGATTGATTTGTTGACAAGAGAAGATGTGTTTCTCTGAGTGCTCTCGTTGGCGGGATTATTTCCTCCGGGGATCCCAGGGTGAACCAAGGATGCCAGATGTTTCTTGCAGAAAGAATTGAATTTGCTTGCTTTGCTAGGTAACTTTCAGTGCCTTCATTGGTGGAGTGTTACCACACCGTGCCCTTCTGTTTGACCATCTCACTCCCTAGCAGGGCGTCTCCACACCGATCAGTCCCAGATTCACAACCTGAGAAGAGGCTTTCTGTACCCTCTTCCTCCTGGACATCTCCTCTACCCTATATTAGGTCCTTACATGGCCTCTATTGCCACAGTATCTGAGCACCTCTGGATCCTCAACATATTAATCCTCACAACATACCCCTGTGAAGTAGTCAAGTGACATTATCCGCCTTACAAACTGGGTGGAACTGAGACCCAGAGGGTATGTCTACACTGTTTTAAAAGACGCAGCGAGTCTCGGATTGGGGCTCGCACTCCGGCACTAAAAACAGCTGTGAAGACACTCAGGCTAGAGCTTGGGCTCCAAAGACTAGGAAAGGCAGTGGGTTTCAGAGCCTGAGCCCTAGTGTCCATACTGTTTTTAGCACCATGGCACAAGCCTGAGTCTATGGGGTCTGTCTCAAGGAACGGGCTAGAACCTTCCAAGCACCAGGCTAGCATCTCAACCACTGGAGCACCCTTTCGCCACACTGTAGGGTGAGGGCTATTTCCATCTGTCAATATTCTACCTTCTCTCCCTTCCCCCGTGCCATCAAAAGAGCAGGTATTAGGTTCTCCATAGTCTCCCCATCGTTAATCCAGCTCTGCTCTCAGTAGCATGGGGACAAAGTAAGATGGGTCTTTGGGGAAATCTAGGCTCCTTTATTCCCTCAGTCATGCTTGAGCACACTATGTGAGGGAGCTGGCACCAGAGGCAGAGAAATCTCTGTTGAAGGCAGAGGGGGCGTTGTCGTGCCAGAGCGAATGGCATGCTGTGTAATTAAAGCATAATTGCATCCTAAAGCTCGCGCTGCATTTAATGAACTCATTCAGTTTAAAAAATCTGCTCCAAGTCAAGTAAAGGCAATGGCAGCTACTGTCCAGCGCCCCGAGGGTGGGGAGGGGGAGAGAAAGTAGAACAAGGTGCAACCTGTGAGAAAAGGGAAGCTTTTTATCCTCATTACAGCTAAGCCACACGGAACTTGGCGGTAACCTTTCCAACACCTTTCTCAGTGAACCACTTAATCATGGTAAACGAGTTAGTTTCTATAATTACAGCCAGGAGCTACTTAGCCTGAAAATGCTGAGCTGTCACTTGAAAGGCAACCAGGTGTCAGAATAGCTCGCTGGGAGGAAGCACCTTGGAACAGGCCACCCTACTGAGCCACGGCGCAGCTTCGCTGAATTACTCCAACTCACTGGCCCAGGGTGGCTGGTATTTTCCATTACTAGTAGGTCTTTCAGTGCTAACTTGCTGTGTGCACTTAGAAGCTGGGCAACTTCATCATGGCTCAGTCCATGACGAAGCAGTAGTAGCCTCTCCACAGTCAAGATTGGAAACCACTTTCAACAAGCAGCCCTATTTTTGCATCCCCTATACCTAAAACTGTCTTGGGAAATGAGTTTGGCTGAAAAATGTCTACATTTGCATTGCAGGACAAAGAAAAGTTTTATGTAGTTGGACGAAAACACACCAGTTTTTGATCTGCAAGTAATTTAACAAAGTGACAGGGATTTAAAATTTTTGTCTAAGGTTTCATTGTCTCCCTCTAGCTCAGTGGCTACTCATAACTATGCCGTCAAGCTTTCTGAACAGTTACATGCCCATGGAAACTCATGCTCTTGTTCCCTCTGAAGGAAGTAGGCTATAACCAAACATTAATGACTTGTTGGGGATGGTTTGGGAACCCACGTCTACTTCCATTGCAGTCGCTGGCAATTTCTTGCCATTGGCACCATACGTTTTTGCAAGCATGTTGCCCGCAGCTTAGATAGCCTTCAGTTGCTGATAATTAAGGTCTGAATCCTGGAAACAATTGTTTCCCCTTCACTTTATGCATGGAAATAGCCCACTGAGTGCATTTGAAAGTGACATGATTTCTACATCACTGGAGCTGTCCAAGGAAAACCGAACCCAGAATTAGTGGATGATAGGCCATTTTAGAATCTATTTCCTGAAGCCCAGTCCCACGTCCCTTGACATCCAGGGATAGAGTAGAGATACTCATTCGTTCCCATGGGGTTTCGGATCAGACTCATGAGGCCACATTTTCAGAAGAGCTCAAACACCCAAACTGCACCCAATATGCTCGGTGCTTTAGAAAGTTCTACTTTTAATAACCAATGCCAAGATCCCAGGATGTTTTATCGCTAGTACACGGTGTTCTATCAACAAATGATTTCTAGTACCTACGACAAATATATGGGTGTGGTGTTTTGCTTGTAGACAATGCATTTTCGCCATTAGATTCTTTCCACTTTCAAAGTTACAATTATAATGTTGGTTGCCACCCATTATTGGCATGGTCAGCACCGCTCACTCCTTTAATAACCCACTGGCACTTGTGTGCGTTTAAACAGTTTATTATTATGGTAGCATCTACAGGTCCAAAATGAAGGAAGGACCCCACTGCGTGGGATGCTGATCACACATAGTAACAGACCATTCCTGCTGGAAAGAGCTTACAAGCTAAAAAGACAAGACAAAGCATGGCAGGAGGGAAAAGTAAAGCCACTTGGCCAAGGACACAACAGGTTTGTGACAGAGCTAGGATTAGAACCCAGGTCTCCTGAATCTCAGCCCACTGCTCTACCCATTGGACCATGCTGCCTCACTAAAAGACTGAAAAAAGGGGAAGTGCGAGCTGGACAGGAAAATTCCAGAAGAGGACTATCAAAACCAGTTAAATCACTACGAAGCAATGGTGTATGTACACATCACATCATTTACAAAGCAAAGCGCTTGAAAGCAAAGACATGAATAGTTTATCACTGCTAAGTATTTTCTTTTAAACTGAATGTTTATGGGAGTTTTACAAAGAACAGTTCAGAGGTTCCACAAGAGATGGGATGCCTAGAGTTATTCATACCAACAATACTTAGCACAGAGACTGCTTCATGTTCAGTGACTCGTAACACCAATTAAACTCTTTGGAAGTAGGCATTTCCCCCATTTCACTGATAGGGAAACTGAGTCAGGAAGGGGGGGATGGCTTGTCCAAGCTACCTGGTTAGAAAGCAGAAGAGCAGAGATTAGAACTCAAACTGTCAGGCTCCCATCCCTGAGTCTACCAGATCACAGCGCCTGCTGCAGTCTGTCAGTCTGAGTGGGAGCTATGGCCAAAAGGAGATTGTTATTCAAAGCCCCATTTTCAGAAACACAATTTAGGCCCCTACATCACAAAGTCAATAGGATTTAGGCACTTTTGAAGTTTCATGCTTTGAGAAGTTTGACATTTTAAAACACAAATTAAGATGAAGTAGACAGACCAAATAAGAGCTGATAGTCTCCTACTGTAACTCCAGGGAGGCCCCCACAGAACAGTTACAGTCAGAAAAGCAGATTGTAAAATGAACTCTTCGTGTTCCATATTTCATTTTCCCCAACAGCAACTTCCAGATCAAAACTGCTCAGTTTACAAGCAAAAGCAAATGCATTTCACCCTGCCAGCGCAGGCTGTGCTCGCCAAGTCAAGCTGTGCTCTTTTACACTTCATACATCGCTACTGCCACCCAATAGAAGACTCTCCAGTCAGAACTCTTAGCAACCGCTTTGTTAATGCAAGGGGCAGCAGAGAGCCTGGCTCGCTCATCTGTTTGTGGTACAGAGCCGATTCCAGCTGCAGAGGCAAAAACTAGTTTCTCTCATTAAACTCTCTGTATGACTCATCAAGCGACATGCACACGCAGTGAGCCAGATACTGATCTCAGTGAGCGAGTCAGCTCAGAGCAAATCCGAGGAAAGTGGAAGAGACATGGTCATCTAAGGCTTTATGTTCAACTAAGGTCATCTTCCTTTGTGCTCTGTCCACAGCCAAGTGCAGCATTGGGGCACACATAATAGAAGTTATCCTATAATGAGGGGATACTTATATGCACCACTGTCCTCATCACTGCTTCTCAAGGCACATCTAGGCCCCATATTGCTAGCAGCTAATAGAGGGGGGAATTCTCCCACAGTTCTGCTGGAGGGGCTGCCTTTAGGGAGAACAGTCAAGTCCCAGGTGGCTGCAGATTTGGGACAAGAAACATCTAATACATTGTAATGAGCTACAGTGCATGGTTTGCCTTGCTCCAACCCACCTCCTCATGAGGGATCATGGAGCCTTCCCCGCTCTTCGACAGTTCCTTTGTGGTTGCATGACAGCTGCAGCTATCTGCAAGGCGGCCTGTGTTTACCATGGTGGCCACATCATCGCTGAACCCCAAGGCATGCAGGATCTCTTCCTTGGGGTGTCCCATTCCCCTTCAATTCTCTACCCCATAGCCCCTTCCTCCACCCTTGCACCACACTGATGACCCCCCACCCTCCCTTACAGGACTCTAAATAACCCACATTACCATCCCAGAAGCCTCTCTCTGCTGCATTTAAAAGATTTCTGCCATCAGGCACAAGGAAATCAAATGGTGATATCAAAGAGCATTAGAATTAACATGGTTTGGCTCAGTGCCTAGCTACTGAGTTATGCTACAGCCCAGGCTCACAGTCCTGAAATCTCTTCAGCAAGGCAACTCCATGCCTCTGAGCTGAATCGAGTTGGACAGTGCTTAGGGAAAAAAGGCTCCCAAGGGAAAGGAAAGCGGTGGGGGCGAGGGAGGTTTACAATTTATAAAGCCGCTTTCAGTTTGACTCATTAGCTTTGCCTGAGGCTCCAGAACATGACGAAAGCCAGCCAGAGAGAAAGAGGGTGAGCGGGGGGTGGGGAGGGAGAGAAAGCTGTAATTGCAATTGCTGGAATTCACTTTTAATGTTAGCTTCTGAATACAGTAAACACGCTCTCCGAGTCCAGGGAATAAGCATTGATTTTTTGCAAGTGTTCCAGTGAAAAGCTTCAATCAATCCTATTCTGTCAGAGACTTGCCTCTTGGCCTCCAATTACTCGTCTTTCTCCCCACCCTATATAAACACACACACACAAACTGGGGGAGCAGTATTTTAAAAGCTACTCCTACCCCTTCCAGTTGACAGGCCATGGGCTTGGGGAGCTGAAATTCAAGTTAAGAGTGGCATGCTAAAACATACAAGGGACCATGCACACAGCAAAGAACACCTGGGCCCCCAGGCAATTAGAAAGGCTTGCACACGTGTGTGGGGCACTAACACATTAGCTTGACTGGATGCTCCCAGTGTTTCTAATTCCAAATCCTGGCTTAGACCAGCAGAGTAAAGGAGAAGACTCAGGTTAAGGGTGTGGGGAAGAGACTGAGCAGACAGCTTGAGAGTTGAGGAGAGGGGCCTGCATTGGGAGGGGGGGGGGGAGAAGAGAGATGCTACCAAGGAGCAGTCTAAGATGTCAACACAAGAGTCTGAGGGGGAGCAGATTACCTGCCATATTTGTTTCCAGCCTAGGGACCTCTGGAAGCCAAGGGCATGAAGACAGCCTCCTCCCCAATGAGGGGCCTCTGGGGCAACCCAAACAGACAGCCTCTCCTTGCAAGACCATTCCCCTCTTGTAGAAGACTGACTTAAAGATCATTTAAACAATGAAGGACACCCCAGAGTGGCCTAAAGCACAGGGAGGTTGCAATGGCTCATTCCAATACTTTAACTGCCCAGACTGGGGAAAATGCCCCTTCCCCCTCAAGCAAGGCTTCCCCGCTTTCCTCCACTCACTGTTATTTCCCCTACACAATAGCCCAAGGTGACCAACCCATCCCAGTGCTCCAAGCTCGCTCTGCAACCACCTCAATGAAGTGTTTAGGCGTGGACAAGGGGAGATGCTCTGACAGAATAGCCTGTGTGATGTGCTACTGAAACGGATGGAGTGGGTGGGGGAGAGCGGGGGAATGAGTCACAAACAGAGCAAGGATGATAGACACGGGGATGCTGCATGAGTAGACTATGGTGGGAAAGCCACGTGTGAGCTCACGGCAACTAGTGGAGCATTATTAAGGGAACAGTCAAGCTAGGGGCTTTTATTCCCTAGCATGCAATAGCAGAGAAGCATGTGTGAGGGATGAGAGGGTGACTGACCCATCCAGGAGCCGGAGAACCAGATTACTCCATTCCTGGCGAGGACAAGGACTTGAAGTCCTTTATTCATAGAAACTGCCCCCCTCCCTGCCAATGTGCCTCAGTTCTGAGCAACAAGGACCCTCTGTATGGACAAGCAGGCAGTTAGTTTCTCCATGCCCACCCTCAAACTGGGCCCTGTTTGTGTACTTACACCACGCCCGTCACCCTTGTTCCTGTAGCACAGTAAGCGGGGCTGGTTGTATTTGTGAGGTGCCACCCAGGAATCCAAGGATGTGGGAGGAGGTGTGCTGAGGTGACACTGACCAAAAATTGCATTTTCCACTCAAATGGATTTTTTCCCCTCACAAAGTGTCTTTCTGCAGAAAAATTTGGTTTTCCATCAAAAAGACAAGCACCTCAAAAGTTTCCACTTGGAAATACCACCACAGTGCTGTCTGTCCCCATTCTCCTCTATGGGCCAGGCTCCCCAGCTGGACTGTTTCCCCATGAGGCACATGGCCAGGGAGTCCCATGATGGTTCAGCAAGACCTGGCTAAGGATTCCAGCCTGCAGAGAAGAACAAGGGCATCCGACACCTAAAATACAACTCTCGTGAGGCTGTGCAGCTGCATTTTTTGTTTTCAGCTCCATGTTCTTGGGGCTTTGCTAAAAAAACCCTACAAGATTTCCACAACTGTTTTCCCCAGCCCCCCACTAGCTATGCTCAGCACACACAACTTCAACCAGGTTCTCCAGAGCTCAGCTCCCATTTAGGCAACCAAGTAAGCAATCAGGTTGTCCAGAAGTGTTGGGCACAGTGGGTGCGGAGGACTTCAGGGGAAAAGAAAAAAAAAATCTAGCCTCACATCTTCAGGTCACGTCTAGGATCTGTTGTAGCGGGACAAAGCCAAACCCTGGAGAAAGCTTTGATCTACCTACAGACTGGCTCGGCCACCTCTCTGGTGGCAACACTTGGTCAATCCTGGCTTTTAAAAGAGCCAGAGCATAGAGGAGCAGAATCTGTATCTAACCTCCATCCACACTAGCCCATTCAGTCCCTTCTATAGGGAATTAACTCCTCTGTTCTACACCAACTGCCCAGCAGCTAAAATTTACTTAGCCAAACAACTCCATCGTCTCCCTAGAACTGCCAGAGACCTAGTGTGAAGAGTTTACAAGGAGCGCAGCATTAACTTGGATTTCCTCTCCATGTCTCATTCAGAAGATAAGATGTGAGGAGAAGTGACTGTGCTGCTCATTGTAGGTTGTTTTGATGCTTCCTAGATGTTGCCCCCTGGATTGCGTGCATTTTGTTAATCTAGTCGTGAGAACAGAGGCAGGGGAAGGGCTAGGAAAGAGAAAGGATCACAATTGAGGCTTTGGCTCCTAACGCAGCATGAAAGATCAGATTGACCTTCTGCCTGGTAACCTCCAAGCCAATTACCTGCCATATTTTCATTTCCAGGTGAGCTCCATTCCCTCATCGAGGCAGGTCTAAGCATAAGTATTCAGTTGTCTCTTTTTTAAGTGAATTACATGCAGCCTCCAGATTTCTGGCAAATTCTCAGAGCAGCCCCTGAGCATCAAAAACCTTGGGCACCCTGACTTGCATCACTTCCCCTCTATCTGCTGGCAATGCTCCTACTAACTCAACCCAATATGCAGTTAGCCTTCTTCACAAGAAGGGCACACTGTTTACTCATATCCAGCTTCTCATCCACTAATCCCCAGGTCCTTTTCCGCAGAACTGCTGCTTAGCCAGCCAGTCAGCCCCCAGCTTGTAGAAGTGCCTGGGATTCTTCTGTCCCAAGTGCAAGACTCTACACTTGTCCTTGCTGATGCTCATCCAATTTTTTTGGCCCAATCCTCCAGTTTGTCTAGGTCACTCTGGACCCTATCCCTACCCTCCAGTGTATCTACCTCTCCCCCGAGCTTAGCGTCATCCGTGAAACTTGCTGAGGATGCAATCCATCCGGTCATCCAGATCATTCATGAAGATGAGTGAAACTGCCCCAGGACCCACCCCGGGGCACACCATTAGATGTCAGCCGGTATCGAGACATCGAGCCATTGATCACTACCCATTGAGCCTGACAATCTAACCAGATTTCTATCCACCTTATATTCCATTCATCCAATCCATACTACTTTAACTTCCTGACTAGAATTCCGTGAGACACAATATCAAAAGCTTTGCTAAAGTCAAGCTATATCACATCCACCGCTTTCCCCATATCCACAGAGCCAGTTATCTCATCTTAGAAGGCAATCAGGTTGGTCAGGCATGGGTTGCCCTTGGTGACTCTTCCTGATCACCTTCCTCTCCTCCAAGTGCTTCAAAATGGATTCCTTGAGGACCTGCTCCATGATTTTTCCAGAGACTGAGGTGAGGCTGACCAGTCTGTAGTTCCCCAGATTCTCCTTACTTTTTTAAAGATGGGCACTATATTTTCCACTTTTTCCAAGTGTCTGGGACCTCCCCCGATTGCCACAAATTTTCAAAGATAATGGCCAATGGCTCTGCAATCACATCAGCCAACTCCCTCAGCATCCTCAGATGCATTGCATCGGGGCCCATGGACTTGTGCATGTCCAGCTTTTCTAAATAGTCCTTAACCTGTTCTTTCACCACTGAGGGCTGCTCACCTCCTCCCCATACAGTGCTGCCCAGTGCAGCAGTCTGGGAGCTGACCTTGTCCCTGAAGACTGGGCAAAAAAAGCATTGAGTACTTCAGCTTTTTCCACATCTGGCACTAGATTGCCTCCCCCATTCAGTAAGGATCCCACACTTTCCCTGGCCACCCTCTTGTTGCTAACATACCTGTAGAAACCCTTCTGTTACCTTTCACATTCCTTGCTAGCTGCAACTCCAGTTGTGCTTTGACCTTCCTGATTACACCTCTGCATGCTCGAGCAATATTTTTATACTCCTCCCTAGTCCTCTGTCCAAGTTTCCACTTCTTGTAAGCTTCCTTTTTGTGTTTAAGCTTACTAAGATTTCTCTGTTAAACCAAGCTGGTCGCCTGCCATATTTGCTCTTTTCTGCACATCAGGGCATTTGTTCCTGCACCCTCAATAAGACTTCTTTAAAATACAGCCAGCTGTCCTGGACAACTTTCCCCCTCATATTAGCCTCCCAGGGGCTCCTGCCCATCATTTCCCTGAGTCTGCTTTTCTCAAGTCCAGGGTCTGTATTGCGCTGCTTTCCTTTCTTCCTTTTGTCAGGATCCTGAACTCAACCATCTCATGGTCACTGCTGCCCAGGTTGCCACCCATTTCTACTTCCCCTACCAATTCTTCCGTTTGAGCAGCAGGTCAAGAGGAGCACAGCCCCTAGTTGGTTCCTCCAGCACTTGCATGTTGTCCAACACTAAAAGCGTCCTGGAAGTTTAAGTTTAAAAATCACTCACTCTCCCTCCCTCCCTCCAGTCTAAGTAGTCTAGGCAGACAGGGTTGTGACAGGTTCAGTCACAGAGACCCCTTTAGGACTGTCACCTGACATGCTGAATTTACGCTTGAGCTGGTTTTCCCTGCCAGCTTGGGTCTCCAGAACCCTGGAGCCAGACACACCAGCCTGCTGCAACGCAGACCCCAGATCTGGTCCACACTCCCAAAGTGGCAGACTAACCAAAAACCACTCAGCAGGTCACTTATCTCCAGCACCCAGACACCTAGTTCCCAATGGGATCCAAACCCCGAATAAATCTGTTTTACTCTGTATAAAGCTTATACAGGGTAAACTCAAATTGTCCACCCTCTATAACACTGATAGAGATATGCACAGCTGTTTGCTCCCCCAGGTATTAATCACTTACTCTGGGTTTATCAATAAACAAAAGTGATTTTATTAAGTATAAAAAGTAGGATTTAAGTGGTTCAAGTAATAACAGACAGAACAAAGTGAGTTACTGAGCAAAATAAAACAAAACACTCAAGTCTAAGCCTAATACATTAAGAAACTGATTACAGATAATCTCACCCTCAGATGTTCCAATAAGCTTCTTTCACAGACTAGACTTCTTCCTAGTCTGGGCCCAGTCCTTTCCCCTGATACAGTTCTTGTTAGTTCCAGCTTAGGTGGTAACTAGGGGATTTCTCATGACTGGTCCCCTTTGTTCTGTCCCACCCTCTTTTAGATCTTTGGCAAAAGGCAGGAATTTTGTCTCTGGGTTTCCACCCCTCCTCCTAAATGGAAAAGCACCAGGTTAAAGATGGATTCCAGTATCATGTGACATGGTCACATGTCCTGTGATACACCAAGCCTCTATTCTTTCTGTCCTGACTCACACGGACACAGGAAGGCTTGCAAGTAAACAGAGCCATTTTCCACCAATTGTCCTAGTTAATGGAAGCTATCAAGATTCTAAACCACATTAATGGCCCACACTTTGAGGTCCTATTGTAATTATGCAGAGTAATACTTCATATTTCTAGCTTCAGATACAAGAATGATACATTCATACAAATAGGATGAATGCACTCAGATTATAAGCTTGGTAATGATACCTTATAAGAGACCTTTTGCATAAAGCATATTCTAGTTACATTATATTCACACTTATAAGCATATTTCCATAAACATATGGAGTGCAACGTCACAAGGGTGAAAGGGGAAACAGACAGGGGCAGTGATTTGCCCACAGTCATACAGCAGGTTAGAGGCAAAGCCTGGAACAGACCCTAGGTCTTATGACTTTGACCTGTGCCCATCTATTGGACTATGCAGTCTCCTACATTCAGCCTCCAGCACCTAATTCTACAGGAATCCTCACCTGTTGGGTGAAATACATTTCGATGGAGGTCCCACACCTGACCCTATGGACAAATGAAACACTGACTTAAGGACTTAATTGGGGGCAAAGATGGGTGCTGACACTCTGTGCTGGCTGAATTACCTTACAGCAACCATGTTACTGTGTAAGTGACAAATATCCTTAAGTTGGAGCTTTGACACATTCAGGACACACTTAGAGAGGCTTAAACTGGCGAGTTTGCCTTGCCATGGTTATACCCCCCTCCCAGCAGAGACAACAAATGGAGAATTAAGCCCCATTTGTCAAAGGTACCTTGACAAAGACATGTAATTGCCCAAGGGATCAATGGGCAAGCAGCAGAATACCATCCCACTGCCCAAAGCTTAGATGCTGGCCATATAGAAGCTTATCTCACACAGCATAAGTAGAAATGGGCAGGTCCTTGGGGAGGCAAATACTGCCCATCAACCAACTCAGTAGTGGAGCTCAATCTGCAGAGCAGACCTGCAGAGCAGCTCAAGTTCTTTCCTGGAACCAAGTGAATTCATCCTAGTAAAAAGCTGGGATTTGCAAAGGAGTGCAAGGGAGCTGGGCACCCACGTCCCACTGAATATCAATAGGATTGGGGTGCATAGCTTCCACAGGCTCCTTTGAAAATCTCACCCCTAACACCTCATGTGTGTACAACCCCCGCTTCCCTTGTACTTTTGTTTGCCTGCACACTACCTGCACAGACTACTGAAACCTCATGGCATGGAAACATTGACTGAAGCTTTATTGCAATCATAGGCAAAGTTTCTGTTGCATTGACACGGCCTTCAACTTTTAACAGGCTAGAAATTCACATCTGACATTTCATGCATCCAGCACTAAATTATATGTACTGTATATCACTTAAGAATAATCACAGTATTTTTAGTGGTGTGTTAGGCATCAAATTACGTAGAGGCAGAGCGATTATACCGAGGGGCACAGAGTGGTTGTTCATGCAGTTAATGGCCCAAGTACCACAATTTTCTATCAAGACAATTTGCAGCAAGTGTCGTGTTCTCTCAGTGGTGTCGTGTAGGAATTCACAAAGCTCTTACTTTCTCCTCCTTCAAATCTCTCCTTGAAGGCCACCTGTGCTGCCATGCCAACACTTGACAATGGTGAAATGTGACTGCAGCTACTTAGAAGAATCCCAACAGTCTCATTAATTAAATTATGTCAAACGCGTTGTCCATTTCAGGCTTTGATTTTAAGCTCTTTGGGGCAGGGACTGTCTTTTCATTGTGAAAGGGGTCTAACAGGAGCCTGACCCAAATAAGGTCTTGAGACCCTACCTCAGCACCCAACCAATTACTAATGACAAAACCCATGGAACTAGAGAGGCTTGCTGTCACAGGAAATGAAAACTTTCCCCCCACCCCTATCGTGGATCCTCTTAGGTCTTCACCTTGGGTTAAGGAAGGAGAGAACCCTTTTCTGTAAGAGGAAATCCCATCATGCATCTGTGCAATACAGGTACACATCACGCCAGAGCTCAAATTCAGTCAGCCACTCTCATCCAAAAGCCAAATCAGAACCAATGGGGAAAGGAGCCATTTTGTTTCTTGTTCCAAGAGATTTGGGGTCCATCCCCAAAAATTCAAGGACATCAGCACTCTGCATGAGTAAGGAAACCAACTTTAAGGCCCCAGTCCTATGCACATGCTCAGCTTTACTACTATGAGCAAGTATCAGAGGGGTAGCAGTGTTAGTCTGAATCTGTAAAAAGCAACAGAGGGTCCTGTGGCACCTTTGAGACTAACAGAAGTATTGGAGCATAAGCTTTCGTGGGTAAGAACCTCACTTGCATCTGAAGAAGTGAGGTTCTTATCCACGAAAGCTTATGCTCCCAGTACTTCTGTTAGTCTCAAAGGTGCCACAGGACCCTCTGTTACCATGAGCAGTGTCATTGGTTTAAGGGGGCATTAGCAACCTGCCTGGAACTTGGAGAGAGGCGAAAACATTGCAGGAAGGAAGAGTTTGGGGAAGGCATCAGTGCACACAGGTAGAACACTGAAGATGCAGCATCTCTGTAAACAGTTCTCTTAATAAACAGCCAGTTTAGTTTTAGAAACATGGAGTCCTCCCATGTCATTACCCAGCATGTAGTACATGAAATGGGCTACTCACAATGGTAAAATTAAACATACTATGATCCTGCAAACACTTTTGTAATATTTAGCTTTTTTCTCCTTTATCCATGGATCTCCAAACACATTGACAAATAAGTATCTCTATTCTACAGCCTGTGTCAGGCAGGAGGGCAGACTACATGATCATAATGGTGTCTTCCGGCCTTATATTACTACTACTAGAGTGAATAAACCAAGAAGAGAAAGATGACTAAGGTTTGACTGTATGGGGGCGGGGAAAAAAAAAATCTCTCCAGCTTATAAGAGGCATTTCTAAATTTCTAAAGGCCAAGTTAACTCCTCACCATGCCCCTTACTGACATGCAAGATGAAGCAAAAGGGGAGTATGGAACCAGGACTGCCAACCATGTGCAATGTGTCAGAACAAAGAGGAAAGCAAAAGGAGAGAAAAAAACCTGGAAAAAAGATGCCAGTGCCCTTGATAGATCTCACTCCAAGGTTGATGAAGCTGCTAGGAGATGCAGCATGTTTCTTTTATTGATCTATCAAAGGCTGTTTTAAAGACGGGATTATTCACTTCTGATAACATATCAAGGTCGCCTCTGATGAAAGTCAATGGATTTGAGCTGCTCGGACTCCATTTAATTAGATAGCACTGCAAATACCAAAGGAGCAGAGGAGACCCTCTCTCCACAATTACTCCACTTGGTGGTTCATGAAATGGATTCCCCTAAACCAGAAGGAAAGGATTACTAAAATAAATGGATTTAAATGAGACAGACCTTAACCTTCCCTTCCTCAGCTATGAAAGGGAAAGGTGCATTTCTCTCATCTCAGCATCTCAATCCTCTCTGCATCAACAGCTGGTAACACCACTGAGGGCCCCGAGGTCACCAGGAGATGTGCTGGCAAATCGTTTAGCAGTTAGCATTGCAGGAAGAAGAGGTGGATTGAGGCCCATGGGGACAAGCTGAGATGCAGACGGCTGCTTCTGACCCTGATAAGAAGGGAATGCTTCAGAAGGATTTTCCCCTATAAAAATGCAGGGTTTTCCCTAGTGCTAGGATAATTGCTATTTCCCCTTTCATTAGATCACTTGATTATCTGTTCTGTTCATTCCCTCTGTAGCACCTGGCATTAGTCACTGTCGGAAGACAGGATACTGGGCTAGATAGACCTTTGGTTTGACCCAGTATGGCCGTTCTTCGGTTTATGTAATAGGATTTATTTTTGTTCTCCAATCTGAGCCAAGATCCTGCAGAGCTACTCAGATCTTCATTGGAGGGGAATGAAAACAAAGGCTCAGGTCAGAATTGCTTTGGATCTTAGACTTCAAGCTCTGGAAGTGCCCGTGCTAGGATCAGGGGTGGGCAGACCCATTCACATACAATAGAAACCAAACAAATCTTTGCCCAACATGAACCAAACTTTTTCTGGACCTCAAAAGAGGTCAGTTCAACTCTCCCACATGCTCCATCTTCACAGACTGGCAGAGACTAGAAACACCACCACTGGAATACTATGGGGGAAAAACTGCTTGTGCATATGGTGAGGAACTCCCTTTCGCAAAAACCAAGTGCACCTCTAACGGGGTGGTCTGCCCCTTTAAAGGAAATGGAGGCTCCCCCTTGCCCTGTTTGATATTCAAACCTAGCTGGGAAGTGTGAGGTGATCCATATAAAGGGCGGAGAGCACTCTGTTTAGAGGAGCTGCAGGAGAGAGATTGTTTCCTCCGAAGCAGTGGATTGAAGAGAAAGGTACGTCCTTTTCAGAGAAGATGGAGGAAAAGAGCACTGCCGGTATCACTACATGCCAGTAGGCCAGGTCACCAACCTGTTTTCCTGCAGCCCCCTAGTATTTCCTTGGAGATCTCCCCTCTGAGCGCACATCACTCTAAAGCACCAACACAGCTCTGCAGCATCATGCAGCCAGGCTTTGTCTGTAGAAAAGGTGGACACCAAGGGCATGAGTCCCTGAGCCCAGATCTTTGCCATGGAGACTGGCAGGATTCTCAGGGTTGGCACAAGCAGTAGCCACCCAGAGTCGTCTGTCTACATGCAAGGAGGGAGATGGGGGTTAGAGAATTCTCTTGCATATGGCTAGTGAAGCACCCCTCAAGAAGCGTGCATGTTCAAAACCTCACGTCCTGCTTGGGCACTTGTTTGAGTCCGAGTGGGATGCATGTGCCATGTAGTAGAAAGAAGCCTGGAGCAAGGGGCCTGGTGCTCAGCCAGGTTTATTGCTCTCAAGACACAGAACTAGCTTCCCGGATGAATGTCTGTAGGTACCTAACATGAGTGCCCAGTGGGAAGGACTCTGCTCAGTCAGCAGAGGGACTTTCTGCTGCCCCCTAGGCAGGACACAAATGCCCCTCCTGTGATCTTTTATACATTGTGCTATGAGCTGAACAGACAGTCCCGGCCTCAGAGTTTCCAATCTATTCTAACTACATTGACTGTTTCTACCATTAATTTTTTGTAGCACTGATTTTGAGAGAGGTGAAGGAACTGGCTCCAAAGCCCACTGAAATCGATAGTCTCCCATTCACTGCATTGTGGGTTATTGATCAGGCCTTCCAAAGTGATTTTTTTTAATGTTCAGTGCCAGTAATTGGAGAGAGATATAGGAAGGCTCAGCTCCCAGGCACCTAACTAGAGGCCAGGTTTTCAGAAGCACACTGCTCCCATTGTGATGTTTCTCTAGAGTTCATCGAGTTCAGACCAACCGTTTACACGCAGTCTAATCCCCACTGTTGACAGGGCATTGGCAGTTCTTACTGTTCCACTAAAAGCAGGACCTCATCCCAGTTGAGCTCCTTGTTTGCAAGATTCCTGGGTCAGCCTGAACCAATCCCAGATCTCTATGTTCTCCTATTGCTAGTATGTGTGAAATGGAGTGAATGGAAGGAGGAGGGGCAAAAACAAACTTCATCTACATGGGAAAGTTTCACCAGTGATAGCTATGTAGTTATACAGGTATAATTATATCCTCCTCTGTGGTGACTTATTCCAGGAGAAGAGTCGCTCTTTTGGTTTAGCTTAAGCTCTTTCTAAGCCAAGTAAGATGAACAGCAAAAAGGTACTCTTATACCAGAGACAGGCTACATCTACACTACAGGGGGGAGTCGATTTAAGATACGCAAATTCAGCTACGTGAATAGCATAGCTGAA
This sequence comes from Trachemys scripta elegans, assembly GCF_013100865.1. NCBI lineage: Eukaryota > Metazoa > Chordata > Testudines > Emydidae > Trachemys > Trachemys scripta. Next base: position 127,196,488 of record NC_048301.1, read on the forward strand.
TTCGACGTATCGCAGCCGACTTACCCCGCTGTGAGGACGGTGGCAAAATCAACCTCTGCGGCTTCCTGTCGACGGCGCTTACTCCCACCTCCGCTGGTGGAGTAAGAGCGTCCATTCGGGGATCGATTGTCGCGTCCCATAGGGACGCGATAAATCGATCCCTGAGAGGTCGATTTCTACCCCCCAATTCAGGCGGGTAGTGTAGACCTAGCCTAAATCTCTAGACCGGGGGAAAGAGGATATTATACCAATATAACTATGTCTGTTTCAATTCACACCTTAGATTTCACTGAAAAAGTTCTTCCATATAACACCACCTAGTTCTTGTATAGTACTTTTCATTCATCGGTTTCAAAACACTTCACAAATGAGATCAGTGTCCCATGGGGAAACTGAGGCACAGAGCAGGGAAGTGGCTTGCCCAAGGTAGCAGCAGGCCAATGGCAGGGCCAGGAATACAACCAGATCTCGTGAAGCTCCGTGCTCTATCCACTAGGTTAGCGATTCTCAACCAGAGGTACATGTTCCCCTGGGATGCACAGAGGTCTTCCATGGGCACATCAACTCATCTGGATATTTGCCTAGTTTTACAACAGGCTACATGAAAAGCACTAGAGAAGTCAGTACAAACTAAAATTCCATACAGACTATGGCTTTATACTGCTCTATATAGTACATCAGTGTTTCTCAAGCTGGGAGTTGTGATGTATTTTATAATTATATGGTAAAAATGAGAAAGTCAGCAATTTTTCTGTAATAGTGTGCTTGTGACATTCTTGTATTTTTAGGTCTGATTTTGCAAGCAAGTAGTTTTAAAATGAGGTGAAACTTACTCAGACTCAGACTTTAAGGTCAGAAGGGACCATTATGATCATCTGGTCTGACCTCCCGCATGATGCAGGCCACAAAGCCGTCCCTACCCTTTCCCTTGACTCTGCTGTTGAAGTCCCCAAATCCTGTGGCTTAGAGACTTCAATTAGCAGAGAATCCTCCTGCTAGCGATCCCTGCCCCATGCTGCGGAGGAAGGCGAAAAACCTCCAGGGCCTCTGCCAATCTACCCTGGAGGAAAATTCCTTCCCGACCCAAAATATGGCGATCAGTAAAACTCCGAGCACGTAGGCAAGATTCTCCAGCCTGACCCTCATTAGCCATTATACTATTTACCTGCCATGGCACGCTGTTCCTTTGACTAAAATCATGTTATCCCATTAAACCATTCCCTCCATAAACTTATCTAGCTTAATCTTAAAACCAGACAGGTCCTTCGCCCCCACCGTTTCCCTCGGAAGGCTGTTCCAATATTTCACCCCTCTGACGGTCAGAAATCTTCGTCTAATTTCAAGCCTAAACTTCCCCACGGCCAGTTTATATCCATTTGTTCTCGTGTCCACATTAATACTGAGCTGGAATAATTCTTCTCCCTCCCTGGTATTTATCCCTCTGATATATTTAAAGAGAGCAATCATATCCCCCCTCAGCCTTCGTTTGGTCAGGCTAAACAACCCGAGCTCCTATAGTCTCCTTTCATACGACAGGTTTTCCATTCCTCTGATCATCCTAGTGGCCCTTCTCTGTACCCGTTCCAGTTTGAGTTCATCTTTTTTAAACATGGGAGACCAGAACTGCACACAGTACTCCAAATGAGGTCTCACCAGCGCCTTGTACAATGGAAGCAGCACCTCCTTATCCCTACTAGATATACCTCGCCTAATGCATCCCAAGACCGCATTGGCTTTTTTCACCGCCACATCAAATTGTCGACTCAGTAATCCTGCAGTCTACAAGGACCCCGAGGTCTTTCTCCTCCTCCGTTACTTCTAACCGATGAGTCCCCAGCTTGTAACTAAAATTGTTGTTAGTCATCCCTAAATGCATCACCTTACACTTTTCACTATTAAATTTCATCCTATTTCTGATACTCCAATTCACAAGCTCATTCAAGTCTCCCTGCAGAATATCCCTATCCTCCTCCGAATTGGCAACGCCTCCCACCTTCGTATCGTCCGCAAACTTTATCAGTCCACTCCTGCAATTGGTTCCGAGGTCAGTAATAAATAGATTAAATAAAATGGGTCCCAAAACCGAACCTTGAGGAACTCCACTGGTGACCTCCCTCCAACCTGACAGTTCACCCTTCAATACTTGGGATGCGCAAGACAAATCAGACCCCTGAAAGGGATACATTAGTCTGGAAAGATTAAGAATTACTGCAATAGGCAACACTGCCTCCTATATAGAAAGATCTAGAGAAAAAAAATCTCTTCCAGGATTGACCCCTACTAGCTACATCGATGTTAAAAAAAAACACTTGTGCCTTGTCTCCACTAGGATTTTACATCTCAGTGGAAACAGACTTGCTTGAAATGATGACAGTCTCTTACACACACACACACACACACACACACACACCCTACTACGCTTTTCTTCAGAAAGACTTTTATAGCAACAGTGGAGCTGTAATTCATCACAGCGCCAGCTCAGCCCTGAGCTTCCTTTCCACTCTTTCCAAGCTTGTTTGTTAAATTTAGTTTTACAGTAATGTTAATTCTAAAAAGATGATGCTCAGTGCCATTGTGAAGGGAAGATCTTTAACTGCATAGCCAGAGAAGACAGAGCACCAGATCAAGTCATCTGACAGATGTCAAACCCCTCTGCACCCATTTGGTTCAATATACCCACCCCCCCACTGCCCAATGCTCTTGGGACCAAATTATTTGCTATTGTAAATGGGTACAGGACCATTGATGTCAGCTGTTGACATTACACATTTGAGCCCACATGTTTGGGGAGGAATTGTCTACCCTTTCCAAGCAACACTGGGAGCCCTAGTGTAGGCAAGGCTCCTGCTGCCACTGCCATCATGGGCTAGGTCCTTCACTGAAACAATGGAGCCATGTCAATTTACCCAAGGTGCGCATCTGGCTTCATGGGGTACACACCTGCCATGAGCAAGGTTAGACAGAGCATTCAGAACACCAACAGCACAGAGTCAAGTTGGTCCTGCAGTTGAATTCAGGAGATCTAGGTTCAGTTGGCAGGTTTGCCATCGCCCATGTGACAAGTTGGGGCAAGTTATTCGCTCTGTGCCAGTTCGCCCCCTCCCCCCCCCCAATCTGTAAAATGGGGATAATCCTTCCCTTGCTGTAAACTTTGGGACAGGGATGGGCTCTTGTTCTGCGTATGCACAGCAAGTCACTGATCTCCATGAAGGGCTCTAGGTGCCACCACACAATGGCTCTATCTCCACTAGCAATCCAACCCATGGAGTGGCACCAGCTGCAAGTTATTCCTCAATAACCCTAGTTTAGAGAGAACCTATGAAAGCTGAGGCAGGAGGCACTGCTGCCGCACACGCATGCTGTTGACCGAACAGCCTGTCCTTCCACTCTGGTTATTACAGCTCGGTGGCTTTGTACTTCTAAAAGGGGCATTGACAAACAATTTCACTTGGAGTTCTCCAGCAGGGGCTGATGCCATTTGGGAAGTTAGGAGGCCAGCCAGACTCAGACACCATTTGCTCTGGGTCAGGGCTCTGATTTGTCTCACTTTCCTGTTTCTGCAGCAGAGCCCAGAGCAGGTCATGGGGAATTTTGCTATTGCCTGTGCTCCGTTTTGTAAGTTTTATTTTAGCTTTATGGAGAGAACACAGTGCCTGACAGGTGCTGGATTAACAGCTCAATCGATGGAATGTCTGTCTAGCCCAGATGTACCACCCTGGCAGCAGCATAAGATTCCACCACCACCCCCTCCCTGCACACAGGCAATTAATTAGATTCCACAGTCTTGCACCATCATCTACACCTACAGTCTGATTTGATTCCTGCCTATTCTTTTGCACCTAGAGACCCTACCTGACATCAAGGGCCTCTGGGTGACAGGCAGGCAGAGACAGCTCCTGCCCCAGAGAGTTTGCAATCTAAACATGGAAAGGACTCATGGGGCAGGTGGGGCAAGGGACTCATGAGGTCATAGCAGGTCACCCATTGGGCCATGATGCCTCTGCCCCAGGCCTCCAGGCTAGGCCATGTGTGGGTGGATTGTCTCTATGCAGGTTTCAGAGTAGCAGCCATGTTAATCTGTATCTGCAAAAAGAACAGGAGTACTTGTGGCACCTTAGAGACTAACAAATTTGAGCATAAGCTTTCGGGGGCTACAGCCCACTTCTTCAGATGCATAGAATGGAACATATAGTAAGGAGATCTATATACAGACAGAACATGAAAAAGTGCTCAATGTGCTCTCAGATGGAAGTTTTAACCAGCTCTGTTGTGAATTTCTTCTAGTGCACAAGTGAAGGGATTTTAGCAGATGGTGACATTGAAGTTACACTGCAGAGAAGACCCAGAGCTGTCCGGAAACTAGGCCCTGACCTCCAGGTGGTCTTGGAAGCTCTGCAGATTCCTCATGCCCTATTTTAATAGCTTTTGGTTTCTTCTTGGCTGTGCAAGAAGGAAGCATCTCCCTCTCCCCAGGCTCATCAGTGAGAAACCCAAAGATGGCTGAAATAGCCTGTGAAATTAATGGGAACTTCCATTTTTGTGAAAAGCAGAATTTCCTCAGTGAAGAGCAGGCCCCACGAGAGGGGGGAAGTCAGTACAAATTACCGGGGACGGCGGCCCAGCTTCCCCCAATCTTTTCGGCCCTGTTTAGCCGGTCCACCCTTGCTGGGGGCCTGAAAAAATTTTTTTTCACCGGGCCCAAACCCACTCTCGGCAGCCCTGGTGAAGAGGTGGGCTGAGACACAACCTCCCCCCTCTCCATAGCAAAGGAACCACAGCATGCAAATAAGTGCTATGTTAACATGGAGGTAATGTGGTCCAGAGGGTAAGGTACTGGATTGATTCTAGAGCCTTGCGTTCTATTCCTGGCTTTGCAAGTCACTTCTCCCTGACCTGTTCCTCTTACACATCAGTAAAATGGGAGAGATTACTCACATCTGTGAGAAGTGCTTCCAAGTTGTATTATGGGTGCAGTTCGAGACCCAGCTTTGCCCAGGGCCCTATAGCACTAGATGATGGACATGCATACAGCAGGGGACAGTCCCCGCCTCAGCAACAAGGAAAGGTGGAAGTGGAGAATTAGTGTGTTACAAGTGGCCTGGTACAAGGAACCTCCAGCTACAAATATCCATAGCTTCCTGCACTTGAGGCAAGTGCCCTGCAGAGGCTATTCACTCACTTAGTATTTCTTACCAGGAAGTATTACACCAGTGCTCCAGACAGTGCAATGGCTTCCAGCTACAGTGTGGTTCCACTTCTGTGTTCCGGTATTGACCAATAAAATCCCTTCACCGTTTGGGGGTGTGTGGGGGGATTCTGCTTATCACAGAGATGTGCCTCTCTCCACATGAGCTTGACAGCTGGCATGAGCAGGTACACCCTGGCTACTATACTTGCAGGGAGGTGGCAGCAGGAAACTGAGGTGGACATATTAAGCGACTTGCCCAAGGTCACCGAGCTAACTACTGAACCTAACTCTAAGATCCAGTCCAATGCCTTAATCACAAGGCCAGCCTACCTATCCATACCTGTGAGATTATGAGCCCAAATTAACAGAGCAGAGTGTGTGTGTGTGTGTGTGTGTGTGTGTGTGTTTCCTTTGTAAGAGTTGATGGCGCCTCTGAAAACAAAATAGCTGCCATCTCTACATGCAAGGAGAGTTCTTTAATTCAAAGGTGCAGTATCACCATCAAGAGATACACCCCACTGAAATGCAGCCACCTCAGGGGACCCACTGAACAGCTCATGGTATCACCACACTAGTTTAGGACAGGAAACAGAAGTTACTGTGTCCAGTTTATATTACCAGGAGAAAGACCAAAAAAGAGTCACTTAACAGGCAGCCACTCTATTCCCCCTCCTACAGATGAGATTCCTTGCTCATTAGACATTCAGCATATCCGCCTTGAAAAGCAACCAGTGCTGCCAGACCTGACCTGCATTCTACAGGGGCTTTGAGACTGGTGGCCAATGCCAGCAGAGCTATTAGCACAAAGATATTAAACCAACCATGCTCACTTACATGGTTTCCGTGGTAACGCCCGGCACAGTGTGTGAAACACTCCATTCGTTTATTGATTGAGCCCCAGTCAAATTCAATCACAAGTGAAAATGGATTTTTTAATGCGACTATTAGCTGCTTTTGAAAGGCAAATTGGGTTCAGTTATACAGAGTCAGCCATCAAAAAACAATTTACCGTCACCCAGACAGTCCAGATCAGAGCCTAGCACTGGTGAGAGCGGGAAAATGAAAGGCACAGGGAAAGAAAGAGTAATGCTCAGCAGATTTGCAGTGGAGACATCGCTATTCTCAGAGTTTAAAACCTACCCTTTGCTTAAGAGGGTAGCAGTGTGGCCTAGTGGATAGGGCACGAAACAGGAGACGTCAGTTCTAATCCCAGGCCTTCCTGGGTGGCCTTAAGCAAGTCACTTCTCTATGCCTTAATTTCCCCATCTAAAAATGGGGGTAAAAACACAAGCCTGCTTTGAGACCAACAGGGGATAACACTAGGTATTGCTATTGAAGTCGGAGGGAATGTTTGACATTAGTTTCCAATTAATCTGGATCAGGCCTCTGATTGATGAGCATGAGAGGAGGCGGTTTCCAATCTCTGGAAACTGTTGCAAGTCACAATTTATGCTTGGGCTTTGCACAAATTCCACTGCAGTAATACTGCTGGCCAAAACCCCAGGGCTGACAAGGCCTAAGGAGGAGTCTAGCCTTAACAGACTTCGCTTGGTGATCAGATGGAAATGGACATCGGAGGCAAGAGGAACACCACATAGGAAACAGGCAGCTCTAGGACTTACTTGAAGAAAGAAAAGATATTAGATGTCCATGAAAAGTACTTTCTGTGGGATGGGCAAAAACTCATGCAATCAGAGCTGTGACTGGCAAGAGCAGGTGCCAGCTCATGCCAAGATCCCCATGTCTCAACTGAACACTGACAAATACCTGTTCCAGATTGGTTCCAGCTATTAGAATTATCGAAATCGTGTTTAGACTTCATTGAAAGTGGCAAACTGCTGCATGCATTAATCTCACTTATAACATCTGCATCCAGGGCCATAACCAGAGTGGGACAAGCAGGGCAGCTGCCCAGGATGCAAAGCCGTGGGGGCAGAAAAATGGTGAGAAACAAGTAGGGGGCCCAAATATGCTTGCCAACCCTGGACACTAAAATGCTTAGTTATGACACTGGCCATATCCCGTCTTGCAAGATAATATATGAGCATTTGCATTGTAAGCCTTTGCAACTGTGTAGATCACCACACAGGAGAGACGCACTGAACTATGTGAAAGATTAGTCTCCAACAGAGGCGTTATGTCCTACCTCACAAGGAAGGCTCATAAACACCAGGCGGACTTGAGTGGGACAGTAGCAGGGACCAAAGACGGTTCACACTCTCCCTCCCCGCCATGAAGACGAGACTTGCAAGTGGATTCCTCCCCATCAGCTGAGTTTGCATCTTGAAGCAGGGAGAGGGAATAAAACCCCTTAACATGGGGGAAGTTTATGCTGCGTGGACTTTGGGAACAAGGATTACTAGGTACAATCAAAAGATCCCCAGTGCTTTGCTGGGGTTATCCCTAACGGACATGTAGAGCTGGCTTATATAAGCATCTATTGCTTTTTCAAACTTAAGTTTGGAACTCATTTGTGGATGTGGGAAAGTTACCAGTATATATAAAATGTTTACCTGCTTTAACCTTGTACATAGCCTTATTTCCTCTCCTAGTTAATAGTTTTATTATAAGATTGGCTACAGCTATTGTCTTTGGTGTGAGATCTAAGGTAGCATTGACCTGGGCTAAGTGACTAGTCATTTGGGACTGGGAGTAGCCTGAATATTGCTGTGATTCTTGGTGTAAGGGACCATCTATCACAAAGGTAGGCTCACCTGGCTGGGGAGACGGATCCAAATATCCCAGGGGACTTTCCGATTCCATGTTTAGGTTGTTCTAGTGCCTGGGAAGTTTACACTTTATAACTGACTGATGAAACATAAGTGTAGAACTCACAGCCAAATGCCCTGTTTCTTAAGTCTGCCCTGAAGTTGGCCATCACGCTCTTCAGTCAGTGCAGCACAGCTTGGAACGAGTTAGCAAATATTTCTAACTATTTATGATATTCAGAATGAGATCGCAGATCTGATCCTGCCATTTAAATCAGGGGAATTTGATTTAAAAAACAAACCTTGATTTCTAAGGCAAACCCCGTGCTTTTTATTATGGGTAGAAAAACCTAGTCTGAAGCGAGGCTGGCACAGGCTGGGGCCAATATTGGTTTTATTTACACAGGTTTCCATTGGACCTTTACTTTCCTCTTCCTGCTGTAGCAATCTTGACTCGCTTTTACCTGCCCTCTTCCCCCTTTCCATATACAGCCTCTTCCCTATCCCCCCAGCACGTGACTCACAAACCCAGCACTGTCCCACTTAGGGCTGGTCCACACTGGGGCGGGGGATCGATCTAGGAAACCCAACTTCAGCTACAAGAATAGTGTAGCTGAAGTAGACGTTTCCTAGATCGAACTAAGTTTACTGCGGGTCCATGCAGCGCAGGCAAGCTCCCCCGTCGACAGCGCTTCCTCCTCTCAGTGAGCAGGCGTTCCGCAGTCGATGGGGGAGCGCTTCTGGGATCGATTTATTGCATCCTGATGAGACGTGATAAATCGATCCCAGAAGATCGATTTCTACCCGCCGAATCTGGCAGGTAGTGTGGACCTAGCCTTAGAGTCAAAACTCTCATGTTTGAGTTAAAAGTCAACTGAACTCAGGATTTAGGTTTAACATGGGGATATTTGAAAGTTCGTTCTACCATGAAAGCATCTTTGGAGGAAAGGGGGAGGAGCAGCTTTTTCTAGAAAACTCAAGGGTCGATTTTCAAGGGTCCAGCATCCACAATTAGGATCAGATGTTCAGAAGAACTCTGCTCCCATTTAGACCTTTAAGTATGAGCCAGATTTTCAGACATGCTCAGGATCCTAAGGGCAGAGTTTTAAAAAAAATCTGGCCTCTGTTATGGTTGCTGAGCTTGTGAGAATTCTGATCTTCATGTCACAGGCCTGATCCTGCAGAGGGCTGTTCCCTTGAGTCAAGTTATCCACATGCATATATACAAGAGCAAGCCCAGAATTCTGCAGCAGCATCAACTTAACAAGCTTCCAAAAAGCTTGGCTTTACAAGGTTCTATTCTTCCTCTAAAAGCCTGAAGTCTAAGCTAATGAGAGCAGAATTTAACTACATGTTTATAGTGGAAAAAAGTGTCATTTTGCAATTATTGTCATTCAAATGTTATTTATTTAACCTGCAGCCACATTATATCGACTGCAGAATTGCCTTCGTTTTTACTTTTGATGGCTCACTTATCGAGCAAGGCTTGAATAATTCTGCTTTGCATTCCCAGTCACAAAAATATCACACACACACAGCGCATCAGGACCTTATGCTTTTTTTCTCCAAGAGCTCTTGGGTTCGGGATGCCTTTTTGGCACCTCTTCATCCCAATTCATGTGTAGGGTGGGTTCCTGCTTCCCACCCACTGCCCCACCTCATCATCTCCTGGTATTCGGGTACTGGGAACAAACCCCTTTCTTTCTGACACTTTCTATGCTCTGCACACCAACAGATTCCAGTCTGGGGGATAGATCTGTACCCCAGCATAAGAAGCCCTGGACAGGGGAAAGATATGGCAGCCTATGGATTCCCCTACCGCCTAGATAAAATGCCAGGTGTTGTAGCTACTCCCCTGCACCCCAAGCACCCCTTTATATTGGAGGCTACAAGGAGTGAATAGTCACACATACACTAGCCCTGCACTGCTCTTGCATCAGAGCAAGTTTCCCAGGGGGCTTTTACAACCCCTGCCTGATGCCAGGTATACAGAGCTGGAACCCAGCCTTAGGTATTTGGCTTCCAGCTCTGCTTTCACTTCAGGAGTTACTTTATTGAAAGCCCAGAGAGCCACACGAGCCTAACAGCAAGATTGGACACACTGGGTTCTCTTCTCCCTTAAAAACACAGTATCCTTTTCTGGTGGTGAAATGGCTGTTTAAAGAAGCCTGCAGTGCAAGGCAACATATCCTGCTCACCACCCCGTCTAATTACAGAGTAGTAAATCACAGAGCAACTTTTACAAAGCGCATCCGAAATATAATAAAGAGAAGAATCTTTGCCAATCAGACAGGAGACAGTTTTCCCAGCAGCCTCTTAAGGAAGGGAGGGCTAAGGAAATGCAGATGAGACCCACAGGAGGGAGAGAAGAAAACTGCCGCCCCCTCTCCCCCAACCGGCAACATTCAGATTGGAGAGACCCCAGAGACAGAGGTGATTGGGGTGGCAAGTTTGGTCTAGTCAAGTGTTGCTCAACCATTTCAGTTCAGTGACACTATTTCAAGTCTAAACTTTTTGCAACACCCTCACATTTACTATAGAAGAGTAACAATAAATCAATGCTAAGCCTAGATAAATGATTTGTGTACTGTGCATTTCAAGAAGTTGACAACACTTGACCTTGATAGGTCAGAATGTGGGAGTCAGATTTTCTTTGCTTTCGATGCTAATAAAATTTTCAAGGCCTCTTAAACCCCATGACCTACCAACTGAGAAACATTGTCTTGGACAGAGATACCAATGGGACTGTTGAAGTGGGCTCTAAAAATCCAGGGGAAGCAACTGGGCTTGTCTTATCGGAGAGGCGGTGGGGGGGAGGGAGAGTGATTTAGACACATCCAGGATCACATTTTCTTCCTTTGTCCACTCCATTTCAATGGATGAATTGGCCTCAGGGGTGCACAGCTTTTGTAACCAACCCAACTATGGCCATCAGTGGGATAGGAACCTATCACCATCACCCCAAAAGATGGAGTCTTTAGTGTTAAGCTAAAGTACTTAATTACCTGACAGCTATAAAAAGCAACCAAGAGTCCTATGGCACCTTAAAGACTAACATGTATTGGAGCATAAGCTTTCATGGGTGAATACCCACTTCGTCAGATGTGTCTGACGAAGTGGGTATTCACTCATGAAAGCTTATGCTCCAATACATCTGTTAGTCTTTAAGGTGCCATGGGACTCTTGGTTGCTTTATACAGATCCATACTAACATGGCTACCCCTCTGATACCTGACAGCTATAGTAGACTCTTATCCTTGTGTGTGGATCAGCCACTAAAGAGGTGAAGGACCACCCCCACCCCTTCTGGTGGGATTTTAATTAGCTGAAAGGTCATTTATTGAAAGCACCTTAAAGGGCCCAGTTCAGTAGGATGTTTAGGGTGAGACAGCCAGGGTTCCCTGTCAAGAGGGCGATTTTCAGAGGCATAGATGGAACTTAGACTCCCCAACTCCCATTAACAGTCAAAAGGCATGGGCACCTCACTCATTTGTGGCTTTGAAAATCCCCTCACACACTTGGCTGAAGACCACACCCACTATAGAACCTTATTCAATCTGAGCTTCTGGGAGATGGAGAAATATCCTGTTCAGCCTAAAGGTATTTTCCTTATCCACTCTACAAGCACCCAGGGGACCTTAGGAACCAGAAAAAAGCTCTCTGGAATAACACGCCTACCTAGACATTCCAATGAAGTTAAGCAAGTCATGAGGTGTCCATGAGTCCGCACAACTAGTTGGAAATAGGACCTTGTCTTATTTTTACTGCTAACTGAAATTTTATCCTTCAAAACCGTGACAGTCTTTTTTCCTAAATCTCTCTTGGGTAGAAAATTATTATTTCTTCCTAAGTCTTTCACCTTTGAAAATATTGAAAGTTTGCCATCAAAAAGGTAAACTAAGCTCTTTGGGGCAGGTATCACCTCTTTGTTCTGGATTTGTACCGCACTGAACACAATGGGGTCATGGGCCATGATCAGGGCTTCTAGGTACTACTAAATATTAAACCTGGAAAATTTACCACCAAAAGGGAGTGAAATCCCAAAGTTTCATTTTTCAGAAGGGTTTTTTTCCCCCAGAATATGCTTAGCATTTTGCAATCAACTATTTAAGTGTTTATTGCAAGTTTGTATTTGCAGTTTCTCATCCATGATTGCACACGTGTGAGAACATATGTGAACAAGCAGGTGTTTTAAAGGAATGAACAATGCACATATTTACTCAAGATACACCCACTCGACATACTGTGCACAAACCAATGGAGTGCACTTGCCCTGCAACTGCCTTAAGAATATGAATACACAGCAAAGACTTGTCACAGCACTGGTTTTTCCTGTGTGTTACGATAAAGTCAGTTCCCTCCAACTTCCTAGGTCTCAGCCGAGATATCCCTTCTGCCAGGGGAAAAAACTTATTGTGGACCTCTTTGGGCTTGTGTTACAATAAATTCTTTCCTATGGCTTTTGTTGTTGCACATTTATTTCTGCAAAATCCTGCACACATTCACTTCGTGAGCAGCTAAGTAGAGTCCTGACAAGATCAGCCATTAGGTGAAAACTCACTGACAGCTGGCAGGAGGGAAGAAGCTGGTGCAACATTAGTTGCACTTTACGTACCTGGGTTTGAGGTAGAATAGAGAGAAACAGGATAAAAATGAGAGAGAAGCATACAAGACAGAGGGGCAGCACAGTCCAGTGGATGGATGCTGGAATAGGTGTCGTGAGACACTGATTGTATTCCCAGCTCTGCCACTGAGTTGTTGGGTGACTTTGGGCAAGTCACTTCTTCCTTTCTGTGCTTCTGCCTCCCTTCCCAGCCTGCATCAGCCTTGCCTATTCAGACCAGAAGTTCTTTAGGGCAGGGACTGTCTTGCACCAGGTGTATGTACAGCAACAACCCTTGGTCTCAGTTCAGGCTTTAGGTGCTACCACAAAACAAATACAATGGAGTTGTTTGGAAAGTGGTATTTTCCAAACTTTTTTTTTAATAAAGAAAAACATTTTTAAATGTTGGGGAAATTGTGGGTTTTTCAACCCAAAACAATTGTTCAAATGCCAAACAATGGGGTTTGTTTTTTAAAGCAAACTTTTTATTTCTTCTCTCCCTGCCTCCCCAGTAAAAAACTCCAGAAAGTTTTCAAGAGAAACAAGATGTTTTGGAAATTAACGTTTTCTTGGAAAGCAGCCATTTTTCATAAAGAAATCGGCCAAAGAAGTTTCAGCCAGCTCTACAAATAAACGTGCTTAGGAAAAAGCGACTTCTACTAGCCTATACAGTATATAATCCTAGCCCTCTCATCCATCCCTTTAACACCTATTTGTGGGGATTAACCCAAGTGTCTCCTGTGACTGAGGGACTGTAGCTTCAGTTACAACCCGATTAAGGCCAGCTAGGCCAAAATATGTGTTTTCAGTTATTTGGGCCATTGCATACAGAGTTCCTGTTGCAGTCCATGGGCACTGGGTGCATCTATTGTGAATTCAGTGTTCCCAGAAGGTCCAGAGAGCCCTGAAGTCCCTTATATATCCATAGAGTTCTAGTAGGCTAAGCTCCCCTGTATTGCCCCCCGAGTTTGCCTTGAACCTTATCTGGAGGAATCGCTCCTAGGACTGAGCAGGCCCCCAAAGAGGTAGAAATCCACAATGTGCCATATAAAATAGAGCAGATCCTGGACATTGCTCAGACTGCATGTGAATGCCAATCCTGCCGCTGGCAGGGTCTGGTGGGAATATGCTGACAAAGGCTTGGGGATAGAGCTGGTCAGGACAAAATGTTCAGTGCGGGATGGAATTTCTGGACATAACTGGGAGGAGTGGGTGCTGAGCACTCTCCCCAGGATGAAGGAGACCCAACGTCAAGACCCTCCATGGTCTGATTTAATTCTAACTCCAGAGATTCTCGTCATCCTTGTCAATGTCCCACGTTTGGTCCCTGGCTGGTTGGGAGAGCTGGATTCCATTATGCTTCCAGCATGGCACTGGTGACAGAGCCACACTTCAGCCTGCTGTACCACAGGGGCAACGGACACCACCAGGAAAGTGCCGGTGGCAGAAGCAATCCTCAGCCAAACCAACCCAGCAGTGCTCTCTCAGAGGCAGTCTCCTATGACCTAGGAGGATGGGCTCTACCCAAGCAGATCAACCGGGGGGGGGGGGGTCCTGGGAACTAACATCCTCTTCAATAGCTGGGGAAGATCCATGAATAATAGAGTTGCCTGGTTAGAAATAAGCCAGGAGAGTGGGAAAAGCAACATGCCAACAGCTATGGCAGTGAAGAGGAGAGCTGGGGGTGAGAAGGCCCCAACACCATATTTGTCTTCTATGAATGGTTATCACATTGCTTCTATCAATGCTTTTTGCATATGCAAATGAAGCCATCCTCCAGCAATTACATGGCAATCAGAGGCAAATTACACTCTTGCTGTTTACTTTCAGTGTCCTTAATTAATCCGGTTATTAGACGATTAATGAAGCTTGTTTGGTGAAAAACTCATAGCATTTACAGAGCGCAAGTTGCATATGACACGCGGCTGGCTGTGTGTAAGAAATACTGGTGAAGCTGCAGCAAGTCCAACCCTAGGATCTGATGCACTAGCCAACCCAGAGCGGCTGCACTGATTTCAATGGAGTTACTCCAGATTCATACCAGCGTGGCTGACCATTGTTTGCCTTCGTGCTTAGAGTTCATAGCACTAGGGGCATTCCCCCTGAGCTCTCAGGTTTATGGCTCAAGACCATCTGCTACTTAGGGAGAGGACATGGGTTCTGATACTTCCCTAGAGGGTACTCTGACACAAGTGGAAGATGGACTGGTCCCGCTCAGGATAATCCATCAAGTCTGATGCACGAGTGACAGAACTCTCCTCTCCCTTCTGCACAGGGCCCACCACTGAAACAGGCTGGACATGCTGTTTGTGAACCTCATACACTGCCCCGCCAAGTGCTATCACAGTCCATAAGCACTGGCCCCACCCAGGGAGAGAAGGAAGATCATTTAAGAGCTATTGTAGCATTGTTTCCCCAGCTGGATTTCATCCAAGTACACCCACGTATGGAAATGAAGGTTAATAAAAATCCCGGGCATGTCTGTGGCTCAAAGGATCTCCATGAGGTTGAGATCACAATGAGACTCAGCACTGAGCTCCCAGTGAGATTAGGTCAATGTTGTTAACCCTATAGTACAGACTCTAGGTGCTTCCATCACCACAGTATGTGAGCACTTCCATCAGGAAGGGAAATACCCCTCCCCCCATTTAGGGTGACCAGACAGCAAATGTGAAAAATCAGGAGCAGGGGTGGGGGGTGTAATAGGAGCCTATATAAGAAAAAGACCCAAAAATCGGAACTGTCCCTATAAAATCTGAACATCTGGTCACCCTACCCCCATTGTACAGGTGGTGAACTAAGACTACCCAAATTTAAGAATGCTAAACACCAAGGGCCAGATTTTCAGACTAGCTCAGCACACTGAGTGGCAATCCACTTCTGAAACCCTCTGGCCCCACTTGCCGATGCTGAGCTGCTAAACATCTGCTGCCACTTGCCTTCCCCAGGGAATTTGCGGACGATCTGGGAACCACAGCCACATCTCAGTCCAGTGCCTCAAACGCCCCCACCCCCCTCCCCGACTGTTACAGCTGCAGCATAGCTAGCACTTCAAACCGCAGCCTTCTGGAAAGCTGCCAGCAAAAGTTTTAACCCACACAAAAATTAGCTTCAGTTCTCCCTTCCCCACAAGCTCCCATCACACACTGCCCTCCCAGAGGTCACCCTGGCTTGTGTTTGGTTAAGCCTCTGATAATTAAATGGCATGTTCATCTAATGATCAAGTCACCTCACCAGGCATGAAGGAATGAGAACTAATTAAGGAGCTGATTTGCATACTCCCATATTTCCAGCTTATGGGGGGGTTCCCATAGCAACTAGCACCAAAAAAAGGGCTCCTGTGTGGTTTTTTTTTAAGTGCTTTTCCTTTCTTTTGTTCCCATGAAGATAAGGAAGGCTTTGTAATCAAGGAAGACTGGCACCCAGCAGAAGAGGTGGGAGGTTTCCATGCAGGGGATTTGGAATCTGATACAAAGCCAGGGTGAAGTTCTCATAAGCAAGTAATCCACTGCAACATGGGTGTACAGTTGTGTCATCTCAGGTACGCAATGCTCCTGCCACCTCATGATTCAGAAGGGCAGAGACCACTCAGCCCCCAGGGAACACACATTGTACAGTGACACTGCATTACTGTGACCTCTGCCAGGATACTGGCCTTATTCAGAGCCTCACTTGAGGGATTTTCACGATTGCATTTTAACAAACCCAAATCTGAATACAAGATGGGTCCAAACTTATTTGTGTGTCAGTAACATCAGTTGGCCCCAGTTGAGATCAGGCCCCCATTGTGCTAGGCACTGTACAAACAGGGGGCTCGCTTACATTGCAATCAGTTGTGATTGCAACTCGAGGGGCACACCCGTGCTAGCTTTAATCTAGTTACCCTGGCTAAAAGTAGCAGCGAAAACTCAGTGGCATGGACCCAGCATGGGCTAACACGACGACTACATACCCAGAGTGTGGGCAGTCTGATACAGTCCTCGCTGAAGCACCTAGCCTAACGGGGACTGGAAGGCAGTATCAAAATACCCACAGTGAGAGTCTCTGAAGACTTTACAAGCTGAATATGCCAGAGAGGGAAAGAGCAGGAGGCCAAGTGAGGTGAAGGATTCTGTCCAAAGTCACCCAGCAGGCCAGCAGCAGGGATGGAATTAGAACCAAGGTCTCCTGGCTTCCAGGGCAGTGCCCCATCATCTGGACCATGCTGCTTTTCCAACATGCCAACCTCTTTTCTGCTGTGGCTGACTCAGCTCCCCCAGCCTGACAAGGAATGAATCTGGGCACCGTTCTGAATTCTGCAGCTCTGAACAACTAATTTCATGAATTAAAACAAAATGTTTTCACTCTATCCCTGCAACATTTCAACTAGCGCGAGAAGAATTTGTAACAAGCGATTCAACCGGGGTTTGTCTTTCTGGCTGCAAATTGCCAGTGAGCCGATTACAATTTCCTTGAATGTATTTGTTATGCAACATTATTCAGCAGCTGATTGCCAGCCTGTAAATTGCAGGTGAGCAGCTCATTGAAATGGGATTGTTGAGATCTCTCAAACAGTTCCACACCGGGAGTCCGCTTCCCTTGAGCCGTCATAGAGCAGTGCATCCCAGCACATCTCTGCATTGCACTACTGAGGGTAGGGTGTGAGCGACTAGTCCCTGGCTTCAGAACTAGACAGAGCTACTTCCCAAACACCCTGCATCGGGAGCTGCAGATGCTACTAGAACCTGAAGCTACAAGGAGAGGTTCCACAGCTGCTGTGCAGCCTACATGGGTCAGGAGGGAGCATTCCATTCCTCCATTCACATATCCTTTGTCTACGTTGCTTTGCATGGGGTTTAAGATACAGCCCTTAAGACAAAGCTCTGCATCTGCCAGTCTGACTCTCCCTTTGATCCAAGCCACTTCATTAACACACCCTGTATTTCATGTATGAAACCAAAGTTGTTCTTGGGGCAGAATTCATGCAGCTTTCCAAACCTTCATCTGACATTTGTGGAAGAGACCTTATTGAGGGGAGCACCAGGACCCACAAGGAAAGAAAACAAGTATCTTCCATCTTGGCACTCTCACACCAACATGGCAGGTTTTTTGCCAGAGCCTGGAATTAATAAGCTAAGACCCAGCATCAGAACCAGTTGGTTACTGGCTGTACTGAGCTGGTCCACTGTACTGGATAGCTGCAATGATCTGTAACTAACCAACCCTGAAGTACTCCGCCCCAAGCAAGTAATATCCTTAGCTAAAACTTAGGGTGGATTTGGAGCTCTATCCACTTGGGTCAGGCAGGGGGAACTTCTGCATTGGTCATTTGCAAGTCCCAAGCAGTATCACCGACGGTAGCTCTCCATCACATCGGTGTCCGTTTCCAGTTTACATGCATTCTTTGCAACACAGAAATCATCCAGCCTTTTGATCCAGAACCCCATTTGTCTTAATGAAGCCACCAAGACAGGGCCTGAACCAACTCTTATATGCAGCCACCCTCAGCCACCTGGGTTTGAAGCAATGAAGCCAGACTGAGTTTTGGAAATGGCTTCCATCTTTGTAATAGTCATATAGCAACTCCATATTCTTAACACCCCATTGCCACGGGATCAGGACACAGATGGACACATCTTTAACCACCACAGAGTGGGAATTTGACAGAAGAGTCCCTTCTAGGCATAGACAGCAAGTAGTTTTAACATTACCGTGGTTCTGTTACCCTCAGAAGCTACAGGGATGGGTGTCAAATATCTTCGAGAGCATGGAGGCAAGTGACATCTACATTAGGGAGCTATTGGCAAGGCTAAATCCCTCTGTCCATATGATCCACATCTGCAGATGCAAGCTCCAAGTTGTGGCTGTTTAGCCAAACCAATCCAGGGGAGGTTTCTCTCCCCCGTCACAGATCCTAACCCCATCAGCTTCTCGGAAAGGCCCCTTGAGTAGCAGAGCCAGAAGAAATCCCCCTTTAGCCACCGTAAAGTCTTCTCCTCCCCTAACATTGTTTTCATTCCCCCCCCCCCATTTTTTTTTACTCTCAATAAAAACATAATTACAGGCTTTTAAAAAAAGCAAATTATAGTGACATACTTTAATTATCCCCAAGCAATGGAGGACTAAATTACAGTCAGGGAATCGGAGGTTACCTAAAAATAAAAGCAAGAAGCCTCATTACATGCTAATTGCCGCTTTTGCCGCTGAAGTGAGATTTTAACACAATCTGCCATTGACTTGTTCGGCCATACACAAGAACGGAGGTGACGGGGAGAGAACCGCGTGCATAAGCCACACATGCAGATCATACATTCTCCTTTGGAGAGAGGAAACTTGATGCTCAGCCTACACTACAAGACCAGCAGTGACGGGGACCAGTTTACAGCCAGGTGTCCAACTCCCAAACATGGTTAACATTGCATTCTGCAGTGCAGATGGAGCCAAATTTATTAACTGCCCAGGTCCCCACAGTGAGACAGGGCCTTTTTGTTAGTTTTCCTTGGTTTGTGGTCTTTAGCCCACCTGGGCAGGAAGCCTTCAGCCCTTAGCAAACTCCAGCTAGTACAGAATGCTACAGCCATCTTCTCAGCAATTCAGTGAACTGTGCACACCAGACCTGTCCTCTACTCCCTGCACTGACATCCCAGGTGAGTGTCAAGTTCAAGGCCTCAGTCCTTATCTTCAAGGCGCTCCCTGGCCTGGTCCCAGAGGTCCCTGATGAAGGCTCTGGTCAAGAACTCGACTCTTCAGGCACAGATGAGCTTCCTTCTTGTGAAGGAAAGTGCTGCTGCATGGGAGTTTTCTCAGGGGCTGGTCCCAGACTGTGGAATGAGCTCCCACAGGAACTAAAGACACCCCCCTCCCTGACCACCCCACCTTCCAAACTAAGGGCAACGTGCATTTCTTCAACTTGCTGCCTCTCAGACATTGAAATAAAAAAAATCCACCAAAACCAGGCAGAGCAGGGTCTTGATCCTGGGTCCCTAGCATCCCAGGGGAGCACCCAAACCACCAGGCTCTTCTGAGGGCATTTCTCAAAGTTGGTCATGAACGGTTTCCAATGGTCTCATTTTCCTTGTGCCTTGGAACAAAGGAATTTCAGAGCCTCAAATGTTCATGAAATGGGGCAAAAATGCTGTTTTCCGGCCAGGCCTATTCTCAGGGGCCTAATCCAGCTCTGCACCCAGCCTTTAGCTGGTGGGACTGAGCACAGAAAACCCAGGGCCCATTGGTGCTAAGGTAGGTCACTGAGCAACTGAGGCAGCAGGAGAAAAGGACCATCGCCATTTAGGACCAGGAGAGAGTTACAATATTCCAGTGGCATCCTGAGGGCCCCTTGAGCTAGGCGTGGTACAAACACCTGGGAAAAGACAATCCCTGCCCTGAAGAGCTTATAATAGGGATGGAGTTTTCCCCAGAGGAGCTGAAAGGAATTTTGGCCCCCAACTCTGGGTTTCAGATGCCCCTAGGCCCCTTGCAAAATCTCAGCCTAACATCCTGATGTTCAGAATAAGCTCTGGAGTACATCTGCAGCCTTGCAAACACCCAGACAGACATGACAACACGTGGCTTGGTTCCATCTATACTGCAGAGTAGCGCTGTGTATTAGCCACATTTGGGGAGCAGAAAGCAACCAGAGAGTTCCCCCGCTTCCGAGAGACCATTCCTAAATGCCTACAGGTATCTGTGTCCATGTGTGCTTATCCTCTCCTCCCATCACCCAGACAGCTAGTTCTTCTAGGAGCAAACAGTTCAGCATGCACAAGGAAAGGAACAGCCAGCCCTGAGCCTAATGGGAATGAATACTCCTTCCAACCTCCCAGAGATGCTAGCACACAAGAACCAGCAGCCCTCCAGCTGTGCTAGGAGCAAAGGAGCCTGTGACTGACCTGACTATTCCGGCCACTCTGGTTATTGATTTATAGCCCCAGGCAGGGCAGGAGAGGAGGATAAAGAGCATTGACTCCCTGTCATAAGGCAGGTTGTTGGGTTCCTGGGCTTCCCACCACTTGTGCTTTGCACGGGGGAATGCCTACACTGTCCCTTTGTACTGTGCTCCATCCCCACAGGCACAGAGAAGAGCATGGCTCTAGAGCAGAGGTGGGCAAACTTTTTGGCCTGAGCGCCACATCAGGGAATAGAAATTGTATGGCAGGCCATGAATGCTCCAAAAATTGGGCTTGGGATGCGGGAGGGAGTTAGGGCTCTGGTTAGGGGTGCAGGCTCTGGGGTGGGACTGGGGATGAGGAGTTCATGGTGTAGGAGGGTGCTCTGGGCTGGGACCGAGGGGTTCAGAGGGGGATCAGGGCTGGGGCAGGGGTGCGGGAAAGGGTGCAGGCTCTAGGGTGGGGCTGGGGAGGAGAGGTTTTGGGTGCAGGAGGGTGCTCCATGCTGGGATTAAGGGGTTTGGAGAGTGGGAGGGGGATCAGGGCTGGGGCAGAGGTGCTGAGGGGGTGCAGCTCTGGCTGGGGGTATGGTCTCTGGGGTGGGGTTGGGGGTGCAGGAGGGAGGGGGATCTGGGCTGGGGCAGGGGGTTGGGGCATAGGGAGAGGCTCAGGAGTGCAGGCTCCAAGCTGCACTTCCCTCAAGCAGCTCCCGGAAGTAGTGGCATGTCCCTTCTCTGGCTCCTATGCATGGTGCAGCCACCGACCCTCAGAGTGGGGCCATGCCGCGCCTTCCGGGAGCTGTGTGGTGCGGCTCCCGACCCGGCTCCCCAGCAGGAGCTCACGGGCCAGCTTAAACCAGCTCGCAGGCCAGATCTGGCCCACAGGCCATAGTCTGCCCACCCGTGCTCTAGAGGACTGTCGAGCAGTCAGAGGATTTCCCACATCATTCCTATTCCTTTCCAGTTGCAGCAGCATGACTAAACCCCTTCATCTGCTCCCAAAGCCCCAACCCGTGCCCCTCTCTCCGGGCCACCCACAGGAGAGGAGAGGTGGCCGTCTCACCCTTGGAGTCCACCCAGAGCAGGGTCAGCAGCAACACCCCCTGGAGGCAGGTCCAGCCCTAGACCAAATGGCACACCGGCAAGGAGCATCTTCAGCACCCCCCCCCCATTTGTTAAACTTTTGAATACCTTATTTTGATTGCATTCATAGCCCATTTCACGATGCTGATGCACAATTCACATGCATGGTTTCTCCCTGTTCTCAATATCGCAGCTGGGCTCTCACTTTACTTCAGTTCATTCTTATATCTCACTGACTGGCGACGCCCCGCCCCTTATCTACCCGCGAGGGCCTGGCTGACAAAGTTCCAGGAGCTTTGAGGTAAAGGAGCGCTCAAAGTCTGGAAGGATCCATGAGATTCCACAAAGGTCCAAAACATTCTAGGAGGCTAATGACAAATGACTCCACATACAGAACACCTGAAACACGTCACTTCAAATGTTCTCCTTCTCCTTTTGTCCCTAACAAAAACAGCACCCAGAGTCCAGCACCCCCGGTGGTCGCCTGCCCCTAAATCTGGCCCTGCCTGGAGGAGTCTCAGACAGGAGAATTGCAACAGCAGCTCCCTGGAGCAACGGGCAGCAGTGCTAGGACACAGCCTGTGCCTGCCACAGCTACCCAACCAGCTTCTTTCATTCCTTCTCCCCAGATTTGCCAACTAATGGAATAATGATTTTGCTGTCGCTGTCACCAACTGTTCCATCACCGCCCCTTGCCAGCGGCTTCTATCAGCCCCTGTCAGAGAGGAGCAGGAGCTAATTTTGCACAAGTCTGTAGTATTAAAGCAGAGGGAGAAGGGGGAGGTAAGGAATTCAGAGAAATGATTTTGGTTTTTCCATTTCCTATAGCGTTGGCCTAATTGTGTCGCTAAGTCTGTAATTTGCCTCTCACAGAGCAGAGTTAATGATAGGCCCTGCATTGCTGCCTCTCCACACAGGGTTTGATAGATGAGTGTGCGTACACACACTCCCTCTCCCTACCATTCCAGGATCTCTAGCCCTTGGGGATCCCAGGCATCGCTGGACCAGCAACGGCATCCCTAAAACAGCAGCTCTGCTCACCCCAGGCTTACAGCCCTCTGCTTTCACTCTAGGTGGAGCCCTAAGAGAGCAGGGACTTGTGACACTTGCAGAAAAGCCCTAGAGCAAGAGGAACGAGATTGTGGCTGATGAGGAAGGCCAGCCCCCAGGCCTCTAATACAACAGCAGTGGGAAAGGAGGTGGCAGGAGGGCTCAATGCATGGGGGGGGTAGGTGTGTTGCAGAGACATAACAGAGGGAGCCAGTGGGGCAGAAAGGTGAAATATGGGCAGTGGGACCAGGAAAGGGAAAGCAAGCTTGAGGGGGAGTGAGGAGAAGGAATCTGAATTGACGAGGGGGAGAAAGACAGAGGACAGACAAGGGGGAGAAAACAGGTAGGATAAGAGACGGGAATGAGAATAGATGAAAGAACAGAGATGCTGAACTTTCCACCCTTAGATTTGGTTTATTTTACTGTATTGCCCTAGAGGAGGATGGGGAGCTGAAAGGAGGCAAGGTAGGAAGGGACAGTATCCCAGTGTAAGCCCTTGGATGGGGGAGTTTAAGGGCTGAGTGCAGCCCCTGCCCCCCAAAATAGTCCTGCTCACACAGTTAAAGACCTTAAGCTAATGGCCACCACCATGTGAAACTTTCCCACTGCAGGTTCACTGAGGTATTGGGGCGGGGTTTGATTCTAGTTCTCAGCCCCACCCTGATTTTGCACCATTTGGTAGTGAGGCAAATGCAAAATACTCAACAGGAAGGGTCAGGTTCTGTCCAAGTTTGTGGAGTTTTCCCCCCCACCAATACCATGTTCCTTATTGTTTCTCCCCCCCCCCCCAANAAATGCAAAATACTCAACAGGAAGGGTCAGGTTCTGTCCAAGTTTGTGGAGTTTCCCCCCCCACCAATACCATGTTCCTTATTGTTTCCCCCCCCCCCCAAAAAAAAAACCCAAACCAATCACTCCCCAGTGCCAGTGGGACTCCCACTTCCCTCTGGATTTCCTCCTTCCTGCCTATCCTCTACCTGTTCTGCTGCTTCCCACAGTCCATCCAGTTACATTAACTTCCACTTCTCCTGAAGACGTACTTTCTGGCAGCCTTAAGATCTCCTTTAAGAGTCTCAAGTAGCATCTTTATTCATTATAGAACCCAAGGCTCTTTCTCCCCATCCTACCCTTTTTCTGCGAGGAAACAAACCTGCAGCTTCTAATGCAAAGCTAGCCCAGTTGGGATGACGAGACTAAAACAACCCCCAGCAGTAACTCTACTCCCCTTAAGCATCCCTCTAACACAGGATCACAACAAAATTATGCAAAGCCAGAAGCTTCTGGTCTCTTTCTTCCCCCTCCCTAAGCTTTTGGGTTTCAAAACAAAAACACAGATGTTTAAGGGACTCTAGCATTTATTTTAGTTTTAATTCACTGACCCTTTCAGAACAACAAGCCAAGGCCATCCGATTGCATGAAAGGGGAGGGAAAAAATGCAGATTTCTCAAGATAGGGGGACACTATACTAAGTATTAAAAACTAGCAATTTCCAGGAGGGTTTTTTTTTTCCAGTTCAAAGAACCATTGCATCTCCCTCATCCTGCTTAACCAGCAGCACAACTGAGCTCAAAAGCATTTGGCAGAACAATCTAGATCCTCACAGATGCTAACCTGTTACTGAGATCCCAGCCCCCTCAGAAGCAGCTGTAACCTCTACAGAGATGAGCTACAGAGCCTGTTAGATCTCTCATTCTGCCTCCATCGCCATGCTTGTAGACAGACCTCCCTCTTCCAGGTATGTTTCAAATCAAACAAATGTCTACGTTTTACCAGCACTTCATCCTGCAATGCCATACAAAGCAAGTCATTCTCAGTGGCACTGGTGATGTAGACAGTTCTGGGGTAAAATGCACCAGGAGATGAGCACTTTTTTTGTGGCGGGCAGGTGGCAGAACCAAAAATATACTCAACTTTTTCTGGTTCATTTCAAACCAAAACTTAAGTTTCCCAGTTTCTTCACAACACAAGATGAAGAAACAAATGCATTTCTGATAGAATAAGGCATTGTTTAACCTGCAGCATTATTTGTTTTGTTTCATTTAAGGTTCTGGGTGGGTGTTTTACCCTTCTTTGAAAAAAAATTAAATCTACCTAAATTTCTGTACAAAATTTTGAAGAATTCACAAATAGTTGTTTTTCAGGACATTTACTAGGCAACTGACAAATTGCACTCAACCCTAAATGCTACATCCATTTAACAGCACGCAGCAACAAAGCAGAAATTTAAGACCTTATCTAAACTTAATTAAATTGGTCCCATTTTTATTATATCTGTTTAGAAACCAATTTAACAATATCAGCACGAACCCCTTTGTGGGTACACATCTGTTTAGAGTGCCTTTATATCAGTTTAGCTTAAGCCTGCAAAGAATCAATCAATATAAGGCACTCTTAAACCAAAATAAGTTTTCACACACAAGAGGCTGCTGATTTTTAAACAGATTTAGTTAAATTAGTGTGGCTTTCGGGTTTAGTCAAGGCTTAACACACAGAGGACTTGAATCCAATATTGATTTGAAAGACTACAGGGAAGTTAGTCAAGCATCTTAGCATTTGGCCAGGACCTTGAGGCTAACAGTACTTTTGGGAAATGCATCATGGGCTCTTCCCCATGCCCAACCAGAACCCCAGTTTCACATTCTCTCCAATAGATGGTACCTGCAGCAGTTTTGGGGCAGTGGCTTGATACTGGCAGAGGAATGAGCACCACCTACTGACAGGACTTCCTACAGCACCTAGGTTTTCATTGGTCTCATCTTCCCAGTATTAATTTCTCCCGCATCTTTGCCACCTGGAAGATGTGGCTGGGGCTTTTGCAGGAGGCAGTTGACTAAGTTAGACAATGCAGCTAAACTCAACTCTTGAGCAACTCTTCAGGCAGCCGCTGGAGTTCTGCAGCTGTCCTACTATAAACCAGCTCTGCTTTGCTTCAGAGGAATTACCACTCCTTGGATGGGAGAGCTACCTAGAAAGTCTATTGGCTAGAAGTTGTAACACTGATGATTCAGTAGGTGGCATGTTTCCTTGTAGGTCAGCACTCCCCAGCCTGATGCTAGGGAGAACAGCCTTTGAGATGAGCTAAGAGGGTCTTCCTAAGACTTCCGCTCACTAAAGGTCCCATGGTACTTTTTTGCAATATGCATAGGGACACTAGCTTCAAATTCCAGTTGGGGTAATTATCTCCTTCCTATTCCCTACGATTCAGTTTGACACAGGTGTTAAGGGGCTTATTCCTTCACCCTCTCACTTCCCTGGTCCTTTTCGCATGAACAGAGAGCAACAATACCCGAAGTCCGAAGGTGCAAACAATTCGATGTTTATTGGGGTGAACTTCCAACAAGCAGGATTCCAGTTTTCTCTTAGTGTCCGTGTCCCCCTTCCCAGCTCTGACACCACAGAGCCTTGCCTATGTCTCTGTTCCCATTCCCCCCATAGCAAAACATGATCCCAATTCCCCCCTTACTTTGATTGACTGCAGACTATATAGTAAAACTTGTTTTGCTTAGCTATACCTTAACCAATCATTTTACTGAAATTTTACTAACCAATTCTAACATACTGTAACATGGTTATTTAACCAATTATATCCCACCTCCTTAATTGGTTTACACCCAACAATTAATTATACAGCAGACAAACAATTACAGAACCAGACAGATTATACAGACAAAGAATAGGGAAGTGGAGACTACAGTGATCGAACAATACAGAAATGAGGATTTTACATTCCAGCTATTGATAAGTGAGTTCTTGCTAGACAGGATGCTATTAAACTAAGTTTCCTTTTACATCTTCTAGGCTCTTCCCTTTCTCTGCAGGTGATAGGAATATCAGGACAGGATAGTATTCCTAACAGCCCAATTGCACCTTATTTCAAGGTGACTAGTTTGGAATGTAATGATGTAGCCATACACTTCCCAGTTTATGGCTGGCCTCTGCTGCTTAGCCGAAGGCCTTAGCCTAAGAATCAGGCCTCAGACTGTGGCAGTAAAAGAAGGCCCTTAGACAGTGATTTTGATTCTTTTATACCTCTATAACTCGTTAAGTGATAAGAATACACCTAAATTCTTAGAGTATAGGCCTTTACAGACAGGCCTGAATATCTATAGTCTAACAGGCTTCAGCTTTGCTGCCTTATGCTGCCATACACCATTACACCGCTGGCTCGGTGCACTTCAGAGGTGGCTGCAGTACAGTGCTGGCAAAGATGGTCTTGGATGCTTTAGAAGGAAAGATGCTCCATCAGCGACAGGAGCATGACTAGGGAACAATCAGAAAGCAACTGGCCCCAACTAGCAGCCATGCACATAATTCCCTAGTCAAGGGCTCTCTGGCAAGGGCCTGGCATCCCATACCACTAACAAGGCTGGAAAGAAGTGACTGCTGTAATGCAGATGGGCTCAGTAGCTCCTATCACTACTGAAGATGGAAAATTGCTGTAAAAAGAGTACAGTGGTAACAGCTCCAAACGGTATCAGAGGCAGGCTCTGGTTTATGTGAGCCTCCTGAACTAGCTGTTTCACATCCCATCAGAAGATGATGAATGTGGAGGGATGGAGTCATTTTTTCCTCCCAGGAAGCTCCTTCGACAAGTGTGATTTTATCAAGATTTCAGGCTTTCTATTTTATTTTTTTAACTCCTGTCTTCAGGCCCCGCTCTGTCCTCTCCTCACTAGCAAAGAACATTTGCTTTTTCTGCTATTGATTGATTGCCTTCCCCGTAGCCAGCCTGCCCTTGCGTGCAGAGCTAGCAGAACAGAGCTCTCCTTTCCTCTCCACTCCCGGACAACCAAGGAGAACCGCATGTCTGCTCCCAGCCACCCCACTTCCTAACTGCAGCCAAAGCAGCCTCTGCGATGCCTAGCTCAGGACAACAAAGGGGATGAGAAGCTTGTTCTTAAATACGGCTCCTTCTTTCGCCTCCAAATCCCATCCCCTTGGGAGAAGGGGTGGGTAACTACAGGCCATGTGCACATAAGGTGCCTGATGTGTGCACATGGAGACAGGAGTGGGCACAGTTGAGGGGGAGGGGGCTGTGCATATAGGCTGATTGTGCACAGAAAACAGACTGACAGCTGAGGGTGGTGGCAGGTCAGGAGCAGTAGAGGGGACCACTGAGGCAAAGACAAACCTGCAGCCACCACCAGCTGAACACAGATTAGAGCAGTAGTTCTCAGCCAGGGGTAGGTGTGCCCCCGGGGATATGCAGAGGTCTTCCAGGGGGCACATCAACTCAGCTAGATATTTGCCCAGTTGGACAGCAGACTACATAAAAAGCACTAGCAAAGTCAGTATAAACTTTTGACTTGTTTATATCGCTCTATATACGACACACTGAAATGTCAGTACAATATTTATATTCCAATCGATTTATTTTAGAATTGATGGTAAAAATGAGCAAGTCAGCAATTTTTCTAGTACTGGTGGCTGAGACACCTCTGTATTTTGTAAGCAAGTAGTTTTAAAGTGAGGTGAAACTTGGGGTACACAAGACAAAACAGCCTCCTGAACAGGGTACAGGAGTCTGGAAAGGCTGGCAACACATGAGCACACAGCAAGGCAGAAACCAGACAGGCCCAGTTCAGCCAGCATCCCATGGCATTCGCATGCTACGCACCCTCCCCTACGGCAGCAGCCTGTGGCACTCTCACTGCCCCCAGTTAGCCCTGTCAGCAGCACAGTTCTCACTCATGTCATGGGGGGAGCAGGCCTGCAGCAGAAAGACTTTCCATCCATCCCAGCCTTAGCCCCTGAGCACACAGAATGCATGCAGCACCAGCCATGCTTCCTGATGCATAAGGCAGCTCTGCTGTGCGCCTGCTCTTGCACAGCAAGCAGGCGACCAGCTATAACCTTGCACCAGACACCATGCTCAGGGCCTAGAGCTCAGATCGATCTCTGGCCTGATCCCTTCCCAGAAACAACAAAAGGCTGCCATGGGACTCCAGACATCCCCACCCAGCAGGGGCCTTGGCTCCAGCCAGCCACTAACAGTTCCATGCAGGCTGGAAAGCCATTTAAGCAGGAAGTCTTTCCCAGCCAGCCCTCCATGACAGGTGCACTTGGCTGGCTGCGGAGCAGGAGAGCCGTGACACTCAGACTCATGCAAAAACAGGCACTTTCTATGCAGTCCTAGCAAAGCTCTTGCATGGGTTCTTGTGAGGAGTAAAGAAAAGTCCAACCAAGCAAGTCAGGGCACTGCTGGAGATGGGGGAGGAGAAATGAAATGCACACCTGAGTTTGAGGCGGACTTACAGCCCCCTGCTATTCCTGGGCTCCCCCCACAGCTCTGCCAGGGCCCCTCAATCCTGCCCTGACCCCCGCCCCCCATGCCATTACTGTCCTGGACCCCCACATAGCACTGCTGATGCCCCCCCAGTCCTGTCCTGGTACTGCCGTTCTGAGCTGCATTCAGTAGCTGTACCAGTGGCAGAGGGGTGTTGGGGGCATGGTCACTGGGGACTGGCATGGGCTGCACTGACTCGTTAAACAGCACTTTGGAAAGCGCTGCCAGCCCCCCTCGCCCCTGCTGGAGCTGCTCAGCAAAGGCAATGCTCCGAGGACCCATTGCTGCACTGGAGCTCCCTGCTGGGAGGCAGGAGCAGACCCGCCCACCACAGCGCCTACATCTTGCAGCGAGGGCTGTTAAATTAACAGCCCGGAGTGACATGTAGGATTAAGATCAAGGCAAATTGTCCTTCGTGAGTGAAATCCCTGAGGGGCAGAGATGCAATCAGCCCCAGAGGAGGAAAGGCAGCAAATTAACCCATGGAGCCCCCAAGATACAAACACCCCTTCCCCTGCCACCTCCCATCATACCAGCCACCTCCCTACTCCTCCAGCAGCCATTCGAGACAACGCTGTTCCCTTCCTAACCTCCAGCCCTGTGCTGTGCTCACAGCCTGTCCAGCTGCCAGGGATGTTGGGCTGCCCTGGTCTCACCTGAGTTCTCCCCCAGCCCTACAGCAGCCAGCTCGCTGGATGGGCCAGAGGGGTCTCCGGCAGCACAAGAACACTGGTTGCTCCGAGATGAGGGAGCAAGCAGCAGAGGAAGGAGAGCGACGGGGACAGGGTCAGAGGGGTATTAATGGAAAAGCCAAGTCGAATAAGCAAACTGGTCACTGGCCCCAGTGGGGACAGCTTAACTGCCAGGGCTGCCCAGACTGCAGCAAGATCCAATCCCATTGTGCAGGAAGCCGGCAGCTAGCAATAAGTCTCCACAGCCCATTCAGCCCTCAGCCTGCCTCCTGCAGCTGCCAACAGGAGCATAGACTACAATTAACTCATTTTTGGTGCTGCGGCCACTTCTCCACTAGGAAGATGGCAGAGGCCCACCAAACTCCATGGACACATGCACCACCCATCAGCCTTCAAATGGAAGTCAGCTTTCAGTCCTCCCAACCCCATCCTGGGCTAACAGGGGTTTAAGGCCAAGGAGACAGTTTCTCACCATGTACAGCCATACCCAGCCTGGAGAACAAGCAGCATCCTTGGCATACAAATCCAGCACAGACTTCTGGCATCACAGAAGTAAAAATAAACAGCCCTTCACAGCTGTGAGTGGCATACAGAAAAACCCTTGGAGGTGGATTATTAGGTGTCCAAGGACTATGCTACTTGTTTCCTACCTTCCCAGGCGCACACCAGACTCAGCAGTCCGAGGTGATATACAGCAGCTTATTGGGCCTGAGAACAGGTCCTGCCTCCCCCACCAAGGAAACCAGAAACCCTCCCAGCTTCCTGCTTTATGGCCTGTTGCTAATTAGCCCCAGCTGGGGCACCTGTCCTCCATGATTGGGGTGGTTTCTGCAGCTGTGAGCTCCAGCGCAGGACCTTCTGTTAACCCTTTCCTGTACGCACTGTCCCACACACTAGCCTCCCCAGAGCGCTCAGTGTGCAGTTCTGCTCTGAAGATCAACCAAGTAAAATTCCACCTTCTTGCCTCACAGATCCACCTCCTCCCACCCCCTGTGTATTCCGAGTCCTAGCTGTTGACTTCCCCAGCAAAGGAATTTACAATTGTGGTGCTCCAGCCCTTAGCGATTAATTCGGGGTTTGTTTCCCCAGCCCCCCAGGCACTCAGCTTCTGGCACCGTTCTGGAGCACCGACCCACCTGGAGCGGTCAGTGCTTGGAGCAGCATTGTCTGGCCCCAAAAGGAGCTGTTCTCAGCCCTAGCTGGCAAGATGCAGAGTTAGGTTCCCCTAGTGTGATAGCTGCCATCTTAGCCAGCCAGAGTAAGAATTGAATGAGGCCCCCTGCCAGCTGAAAGCCCCTACAGTTAGGGGCAGGGACTGCATCTTACTGTGGGTCTGTATGTGCCCAGATTCAAATGCTCCCATTTGTTTTTCCGGCTCCCCAGCAGCAGGGTGCAGGCCCAGCTCTGTCATCGCTGTCACATTTCCACATGCAAACTGCAGGATCTGCTGCCCAGATCTGCAAATGCAAGAACACCGACTAGTCCAGAGAAGCACCCAGAGCTCTGAACTGGTCGAGGTTCACTCTCCACTTGCTTTAGCTACACAGGGGCCCCCAAGCTACAGACTTTCCATCCAGACCTGAACCTCAAACTCCTCCCCTGGAAATGGGAGAGTTTGTGTCTGGGCTAGTTTGGATTATTTATGCTTCGTGTTACACTAGCATAATGAAGCCCGAGCCACACTTAGGGCCCAATTGTGCTCAGTGCTGTACAGACACACAGTAAGACGCAGTCCTTGTCCTTGGTGAGTTTCCACTACAAGTAGACCATGGATGGAGTAATATCCCTCTTTGACAGCTGGGGAACTGAGGCACAGAGAGATTAAGTGACTTACCCAAGGCCGTGCAGAGACTCTGTGGCAGAGATAGGACTTGACTCCCCGTTGTCTGAGATACAACGACCTTCCATCCCATCTTGGCTCTGGGCTTTGGGTCCAATCTCTAGTTTCCATCTCTCTCCTGCAGCTGCAGCCTTTACGCTGGCAGTCCAAGACAGGGGTTCTCACAACAAAATGTTTGGTGGCCTCAGAGTGCGGCTACCAACTCTTGCTGGTGGCTGCTCTGACAATTTTGCCTAAAATACTTAATTAACTTTAGGAAAAACAAATAAACACGCACAGATACACACCCAAATCATTGTAGTTTAATCTATGTAGGGTTTGGGGTTTTTTGCACACTCAATAATAAAAATAATGTACAGTTGTCTTTATTCTTTACTGCACCTAAACAGAATAGAAACACAAATAAGGTGCTTTGAACGTTCTTTCTTTTTTCTTGTTTTTTGTTGTTGCTTTTTTTTAGACTTGCTAGCTACCAAGTGTGCTGTGAAAAGTGATATTAACAAACAGTCAAATATCACTTTTCACAGCAGACTTACTCAGCCCTGGCAAGCCCGCGGGCAAATTAAGCCCTGGATAGGGAGGTGAGTACAGAGGCAGTGGGGCCCATGGGCAATGGGGCACTGGGAGAGGCAGCAGGAACCAGGGCTGATGGGGGAGGGTGAGCTCAGGGCCAGAGTTCGCCACTGCACAGCCAGGGAATGGAGCCCAAAGCCCCACGCCAGGGGACAGGGCCTGGGGATGGAGCCCGAAGCTCCATGGCTAGATCCTGCCACCCGCCACCCCAGAGCTGAAGCCTGACCCCACTGCCCCCAAGAAGGTGGGGAACTCACTGGCTGCCTGCTCCTCCAGAGGGGCTGGTGGCCCCTCCGGAAGGGCTGCTGCTCCCCCCCGCCCAAATCACCACCCAGGAGGCTGTGACCGCAAGAAAAGCCCCAGCGGCCGCATTTGAGAAATGCTGGTCTAAGCGCGCACTCTTGCATGCTGTATTCTCCATTTCTCTGGCTGCCACCTGACCACTGAGAGCATTTCAGGGGAGGGATTTTTTGGTTTAATAAGCAGCACACTGGAGTGAGCTCAGAGATGCCAAGAGCCACATGCGGATGAGCATCTGAGCAGCCTGCTGGTAGGAAAACAGGCTGAGCCTCAGTGCCGAGCCGTGCAGCCGGGAGTGGTGGGACCAGGAGGCCTGGTGACCCTAGGAAGAGAGTCAGCTTCACTGCTGCAGGCGTCAGTGGCGTCACATGAACAGGACCCGGTGGACCAGGGTGGAATACTAAAGGGCTGGGTCACACAGAACGTCGACTAGCTGCTCTAATGACACCTGCCACATGAGCAGAGCTGGGTCTGCGCCACCAAGTGCAGACACAACCTGGGTCCTGAAGCAGATTCACCCCTCTCCATAGAATAACCGGCACCAGGGCTGGACCCACCCCCTCCCCACAGTGCAGCCATGCACCTGTGTCCGGATCTGGATTCACCACTCCACACAATGCAGCCACACACCTGGTCCCGCTCCATCCCTCTCCACAGTGCAGCCACATACTAAATCTGGATTCCACGCCTCCGCAACCCCCACCCCCACACACCCCACCCCCAACAAACACACACACCTCTAAGTGCAGACACGCACCAGATCCAGATCCATCCCTCCCCAAACGGACAACACATACACCAGAGTCAAACTTGCCCAGAGGCATTCAGCTCTGGCATAGCTGCTGTAAGCCCATCTGGAAGGCTAATGATTAGCCTCAGTGTATCATGCCAAGCTGCAATCCCTGTGGTACAATTGTTCCCAGATGCCAGCACACTCTCACACAGCCTCTTTCCCCAGTCTCTCCTCCCCTTACCTTAATGAGGTGTCTCTACGCCCCCAGGGGACTGGCTACCTCTGCCTCCAGTTTCACCACCAGTGGCGTTTAACCATTGCGACCCTGTGGGTGGAGTGTTCCAAGCTCCCATGCTGGTGAATGGGCAGTGGCAGAGCCTAGGTGATTGGTAGAGGCGCCCTAATAGGCTGGGAGCCCCAGATGAAGGAAAGGAGTCTCAAGTGTTTACTGCAGAAATATGGCCGCAGATACCATATTCTCAGCTTCACCCAGCAGGAGGCACTGTGTGGGAGGCTGTAGCTCTTAGCACTTGTGATGAAAGAACAGCGCAAGGCCCGGGCAGGACGAGTGGCACTGCTCCGCCTACGGAGTCTTTGCAAATGGAAAACTGTTGTAATGCACCTTTGTGTACAAGCTGCAGTCATGCAGGAGGCAGGCAGCCCTCCCGGGGCGAGAACATAATTAAAATGCTAATAAACCTGACTCGCAGGAAGGATGTTCGCACTGCATGTACCTTTTTGAAATGGTAACAAAAGGTGCTGACTATAAACAGGGACCAAAGGCCCCTTTCAAAAGGCTCCTGTGCCCAGGGACGGGCCCTTTGAGAGCGTGTGCAGCAGTGGAAATGCTGCCATGTATCAAGCCGTGACGTTCCGTCTCCACACGCTAATGAGAGTTCTGACGCCCCACGAACAAAGGAGATGCAGCTGGGTAAAGCAAGAGAGAGAGATGACCAAGGCCAGACAGCAAGCCAGTGGAGCCTGCTTTACAGAGGCATGAGTCTGTGGTTAAGGGAATGGACTGGGACTCAGGCGATCCTGCCTCTGCCACTGACTCCCTCTATGGCCTTGGGCACATCACTGCATCTCAATCCCCCATATGTAAAGGCATAATGAGCCTTTCAGTCTCCCAGCTTTCTCCTGTCATCTTTGTTTAGACCATGAGCGCTTTGGGGCAGGGAGTGCTGCTAGGTGTAGGAATCTAGCATACAAGGGCCCCTCATCTCAGGTAAGGCCTTGGGGGCAGCACATGTAGTAAAAGGGCACAGGTCACTTGCCCACACATTTTAATGCCTGCAATTGAAGTATGAATTGTATTTATGGCTGCAGAGCTGTAGGCTGGCCCCACTCACAGGTACAAATGGCCAGGGGTGCAAACGTGCCGATTGCACCTCCCGAAAGTGAAGCTGGATGTCAATGCTTTTGAAAGCTTATGCTGGGCCAGGCTGTGGAGCACAAAAAAAGA
The DNA here is from genome assembly GCF_013100865.1 of Trachemys scripta elegans. Lineage (NCBI taxonomy): Eukaryota > Metazoa > Chordata > Testudines > Emydidae > Trachemys > Trachemys scripta. The sequence continues at coordinate 127,230,873 of NC_048301.1, forward strand.
GCCGTGGGCCGCAGTAGCTGAGAAAAGGCCGACCGGTGAAACTGCTGGGGGCCAGGAGCAGCAATGCATGAACCAACGGCACCATAGCAGCCTGGTGTTCAGTGAGTGCTCCGTGCTTGATACCTTTGTGACAGCTCTGCTTTAGTCTGTGTCTGGCTGTGCACAACCAACACAACTGAGCCTCTCTGGCTGGGACACTCAGTCCCTAATACCCCATGCATGGCTTACAGCGCTAGCTGTCTCCATCCGCTGGGATTTAGGGTATGTCTGCATTGCAGTCGGGTGTGACAGCTGCATGTGTAGACATCCCCGCGCTAGCTTTGACTTCACTAGGGCTAATAACAATAGCAGTGAAACTGTGGCAGCAGGGGGTTATACAACCCTGCCACGTCCCTGGGGACGTACTCATCTGACTGGCCCGCACAGGTATACTGCTGTTGCTATTCATGCTAGCTTTAATCTCATGGAATCAAAGCTAGCTTGGGTATTGCTACATATGCTCCAATCTCACTGCCTGATTGCAGGTCAGATATTCCATAGGTTCCCTGGCCAGCCTGGGACTGAGGACAATTTGAATGTTGGTGAAGGAAGGGAAAACAGGCCCAGGTCATAAAGCAGCGGCAAAGAGAGGCTGCAGGCCCAGCCCAGGAGAATCTATGCTAGCATAAAGTGATCGACGCTTGATAGGTTCTAGGCATAACTGTGGTGGTTATATGAGCAAAGCCTTCTCCCTTCCTGGTTTTCTCCCTCCACGCATCTGTTTCTCCACCTCACTGTCCCCTTTCACCTCTGCTGATCTACTGCTTTCAGCTAGAGTACCTGACGAGGAATGCGAGCCACGAGGAGCAGAGTCGTCCCCGAGCTCTTCGCAATGTTTAGGCTTCAATTAATTGCCACCTGGCGCTGACACCCCAAGGGAGAAGGGATCCCGAGAAATCAATGGCAGCAACTTCTGAGCTTCTTTAAGGGCCACGTGGACCTACACTTCCTCATGCTGTCCTCTACGCCGGCACAGCCGTTCCCTTGAGAGACCAGCGTTGGTTCGCAGGGCGGGTGAGGTTGTGGGCAGGTTCAGTTGCAGGTCCAAACTAATTCATTTGACAGCTTATTGATTGATTAAGTGTGACTAAAACTAGCCACCAAAAGGAGCCCTTTGCTCCACTCCTGAATTGTTTGCGAACCATCCTCATCTTTCCAAATTAGCATCCCTTTGCGCTAGCTACTGTATGTACACATAGTGAGAGGCACTCTCTGCCCCTAAGAGCTTATACTCTAACTAGACAACCGATGGGAGCGAAAACAGGCCTACAGAAATTAAACCACTTGCTGAAGACCCAGCTAATCCATGACATTGCAGAGCCTAGAACCCATAATTTCTAACACAGGGACTAAGGCCTTAGCCACTAGATCACACCACTCCAAGAATCTATCTAGGCTGTAAAGCAAACCCTGTGGTGCCAAGTCTTGCTACTGGGGGAGGTGGGGGGGGGGGTAAATTGACTCAGGCTCATGGGACTAGGGTGGCAAGGCGAAAAATTGCAGTGTAGCTGTTTGGGTTTGGGTTTGGGCTGGGGCTGAGGCTGGAGCCTGGGCTCTGAAACTTAGCAAGGGGTTCAAGCCTAAGTCTAAACATCTACACTGCTAGTTTTAGCCCTACACGAGTCACTTGACCCTGGCTCTGGGCCTCAGAGCCATGGGTTTTTCTTTGCCGTGCAGACAGACCCTGAAGGGATCTGGACCCACTGAATAGGTGGCACAAACAATTTGCTGCCTGTGACCTGTTCATGTCAACAAGTCCCTCCTAGCCAATTGGGTCTCGCTTTATAGTGTTGTCTTTGTCAATAGTTTAGAAAGGGTCAATAAATGACAAATGGCCCTTTAACAGTATGTAACAACCGTGAAGCGCATGTGTTGTAGAGGATTATTGAGTTGGCATGTTCTTTGGGGTGGGGACCCATCTTTTGGTTCTGTATTTGTACAGTATCAGGCACAATGGGGTCCTGGGCCATGACTGGGACTCCTGTGTGCACCACACCGATAAATAATAAATACTCATGGATGGGGATAGTGATACGAAGGCTAGCCAACACCCAAAACCCTGTAAGGTTAACCCCCCCCACACACACACACACATGAAGACGTCAGCATAACAGCAGCACGAGTGGCGTGACCCAGGCTGGAATAGTGGCGGTGCTGGATAGCAGCAGGGGAGGCTGGGGTGGGGGGAGCAGATTCATCAGTGCAGGGACTCAGGGCTGGACAAGTAGGACGTGCTTCAGGACTGGGACAAAGCCCATCTGAAGCGGCCCAGGCTGCTCCTGCCCAAAGTCAGTGCTACCAGGCTCTCAGGTTTCATGAGCTCTGTGACCCTAAAAGACCAGGTGCCAGCTCATGTCAATGTCCGCATGTTTCAATTGAACGCTGATCAAAACATAGCTGTAGTTGGTCTGGCTCATCTGTGTGTATTGTTAACATAGGTGTTACAATTATAAGACTGTGTTTAGTCTTTACACTTTATTGAATGCTTATGAACTGCTGCATGCATTAAGCTCATTTATAATAGTTGTGTCTCACATTGTAAGGTAATATTTGAGCAGGTGTCTTATGAGCCTCTGTGACTGGGTAAATCACCAGACAGGAGGGAGCCATTAGCTAGTGTGACGTGCTGGTCTCCAACAGAAGGTGTTACATCCTGCCCAATGGGAAAGGTTCATTGACACCAGGCAGATTATCATGGGATGTTAAAGAGGACAAAAGACCTTTGTGGTTCCCCCCTTCCCCCAATGAAGTGGAGTCATGCAAGTGAATTTCTTCCATCAGTTGAGTTTGCTGTTCAGAGCACAAGGGAGGAGGGGGATTAAAACCCCTAGCAAGAAGGAACTGGGTCTCTATGCTGCTTGGACTCTGGGGAGGGGCAGGTTTACTAGGCATAAGCAAGAGATCCCCAGTGCTCAGCCTGGATTAGCCCTAAAGCCCCATTAGACGCTTCTATAAGAAACAAGCTTTATTTTTATTTTTAAACTTAAGAGTGTAACTCATTTGTGTGGCTATGTTTACCTGCTGTAACTGTGTAAGTAACTCTCGTTTCCTTTTCCTACTTAACAAATCTTTAGATAGTTTATTAAATTGACTACAGGTCAATTTGGTGTGAGATCTAAGGAGCAACTGACCTGGGATAAGTGACTGGTCCTTTGGGACTGGGAGTAACCTTAATATTGCTGTGATTCTTGGCGTAAGGGATCAGCTATCACAAAGGCGGACTCACCTGGTGGTGAGCGAGATCAGAGTACTCCATGGGGATTGTGACAGGCCATGTTAAGGCTGTTGCAGTGCCCAAGAAGTTTACACTTGATAAATGGTTGGTGAAATCGAAGTATAGAACTCAGAGCCAATTTGGGGGTTGTGCCTGGCTTCCTAACAGTCTGTCCTGAGGTTGGGCCTCACGCTCTTGAGTCACTGCAGGCAGCTTTACAAGTTCAGAGTGATTTTTTTTCTAAACCTGGTGTTTAGAATCTTGCCTTTCATTGCTAACCAGCCATCACTGATTAGCTGACTGAGCCATGTCAGACGCATCAAGCGCTTCCTTCATCACTCCTGGCACCATTTCCCTGTGCACCTCCTGCCCGCGGGGATCCAGCAAAAAAGGCCATTAGGAGCCGTTTTAATCCCAGTGCTGGGGCCGGTTGACAGCCTTGCAGGCCGGAGGCCTTGTCTGGCTACAGAGCAGGCAGCGTCAGGGCAGCTGTTCCTGCTTTGCTTTGCCAGCACGCCTGTCATAACTATAAAGGGAAGGGCAACAACCCTCCAGTGTCCAATACTATAAAATCTCTCCTGCCCAGAGACTCCAAAATCCTTTTACCTGTAAAGGGTTAAGAAGTTCAGGTAACCTGGCTGACACCTGATCCAAAGGACCAATAAGGGGACAAGATGCTTTCAAATCTTGGTGTGGGGGGGATGCTTTTGTTTGTGCTCGGTTGTTTTGGGAAGTTGTTCACTCTTGGGACTGAGAGGGACCAGACATCAATCCAGGTTCTCCAAATCTTTCTGAACAAGTCTCTCATATTTCAAACTTGTAAGTAACAGCCAGGCAAGGCGTGTTAGGTTTATCTTTGTTTTCTCAACTTGTGAATGTTCCCTTTGCTAGAGGGAGGTTTATTCCTGTTTTGCTGCAACTTTGAAACTAAGGCTAGAGGGGTTCCTCTGGGCTTTTTGAATCTGATTACCCTGTAAAATTATTTTCCATCCTGATTTTACAGAGATTATTTTTACCTTTTCTTTTTAATAAAATCCTTCTTTTAAGAACCTGACTGATTTTTCCATTGTCCAAAGACCCAGGGGTTTGGGTCTTTGATCACTTTGTAACCAATTGGCTAGGATATTATTCTCAAGCCTCCCCAGGAAAGGGGGTGTAAGGGTTTGGGGGGATATTTTGGGGGAAGAGGAACTTCAAGTGGTCCTTTCCCTGTTTCTTGTTAAATCACTTGGTGGTGACAGTATACCAGGTTTTAACCTAAGCTGGTAAAAATAAGCTTAGGGGGCTTTTATGCGGGTCCCCACATCTGTACCCTGGAGTTCAGAGTGGGGAAGGAACCCTGACAATGCCTTATCCCTGCTCTGAGGGAATCCCACGCAGGGCGAGAGGACAGGAGCGGCTCTAGCCATTTTGCTGCAGCGGCCGAGCCAGGAAACCCACAAACGGCCAATCAGAGCAGAGCTAAAAAATAAAAAAGCCCTAGGATGTGACACCTGCTGGAAGTTGGTACCCCAGGTGACCACACTGCTCACCTGCCCCTAGAGCCGGCCCTGTGAGAGGCTGGCTCTGTCTCCAACCTATCCTTGGCCTCTCAGCATCCATTGGGATGAGAGAGGAATCAGGCACTTTATACTTCAATGGAGCCTCTTCAACTGCAACCCGTTCAATCCACTAGTGCAGTCAAGGCCCACGCCTCACTCATTTCCAGGCCAACAGGGACCCTCATGAGCATCTAGTCTGACTTCCTGCAAAACACAGGCCAGGGACCTTCCCCTCAAAATTCCTGGAGCGATACTGGCTGGTTGAACTGGAGCACATCTTTCAGAAAGCGAGCCAGGGTGGGAGTTGCAACCACCCCAGCGTCTCAGAGTATGTCTGGAGGTGTAAATTCCAGCTCGAGGAGCCATACCCACACTAGCTCTGATCTGTGTGGCAATGCAAGCAGCCGCTTGGGTCCACCCCAAGTGTCACAGACAGGTATGTCTTCAGGGGAGCTAGCCTCTCCCACACCACCATGGCTACATTCTATTTTTAGCATGCTAGCTTGCTCAGAGCTAGTGTGGGTATGTCTCAGTGATCTGGGGATCAAAGTGTAGAGGTGCCCTCAAAAGCCATTGAAATTTACGCTTCTAAATCACTTGGCTGCATTTGAAAATCCCACCTATGATCTTGAATTTCACGCCTTCGCATGCTGGAGAATCCACTGCATCCTAGGTACACTGAACGACTTTTCGGTTTTAATGGAGAAACACCAATAAAACACCCCAGTACAAAAACAAACAAACAAAATGATGTTTATTGGATAAACACTAGAACTGGTTATTTGTAGCTAAGGGCTTGTAACGCAGACTACAGGAATGTGATTTCTAGAGCTCACAAACACGTGGTGCATTAATTGATCCGTGTGTCCCCCTATTGGTGGTGGGCACTAAAGGTTCCCTATGACATTTTAACATAGTGCTGGGTGAAACAGTACTATGTTAAAGTACACAAGGGAACATTACAAAGCGACCACTCATTACAGTATATACTGCTGTAATGAGCAATGTATATAATATACAAGGAAAATGTCTTGCATTCTCATAGATTTTTGGACATCTTCATAAATCTCAAAGTTATCAACACCCACCCCCCCAATGAAATTAACAAACCCTGAAGCACAAAAGCCCTATTAATAAACCTCCCTTAAAAATGTGCACCTTATTTCTAGCCTGAATGTATCTCATTTCAGCTTCCAGCCACTGGATCTTGTTCTGCTTTTGTCTGGTAGATTAAAGAGCCCTTTGATAGCAGAAACCTTTTCCCCACACAGGTACTTATTGACTGCGATCAAGTCACCTCTTCACCTTTTTTTTGATAAGCCAAAGAGTCTCCCTTGAGCCAGCCACGAACAAGCACCAATAAAAGACAAAAGCTGAGTGCAAAACCATGGTCTTTTATTAGAAAGTTCCTCGTATAAAAATGATCATGCTCTACACTTTTCATCGAATAATTCATAAACATCCAGGCACTGAACTTAGGGGGGTTTTTTGTTGGGTTTTTTTTTTTTTGATTGGTCAGTACATAAAGCAGACATAATTCAATCCATATGGTCATCACATACATCAATTGTACCACCTATAGAAATCAGCACTTTGAACACAGTCTAGATTTTATTTTAATTTTTTGTTGTTTATTTTTTAAAAAAAATCTTTAATTTTTTTTTGCAACACATAGAACTTGGTAGGAGAAAAAAACAGAGAGAGAGAAAGAGAGAGAGAAAGAGAAAGTGGAGAGAGGCAGAGGAAGAAGAGAACAGAAAAATGGAAAATGAACAAAATAAAAAGAGAGAGAGAGAGAGAGAGAGAGAGAGATTCTTCACAACCACAAACGATCTCACAAATTGTGGAAAAGGGAAAAGGTATCTGTAATTTATTTTTTTTTCCCCAAGATACAGAAAAAAATCCCCCAAAGATTTATTAAAGTCTGTCACCTCTGCCCACTGTACGTGCACCCTGGTCGGTTATTTCTCTTCCTCCTCCCGAGAGGCGTGTGTTTTGACGGTTGGTTGGTTGGTTGGTTTTTTTGCCGACGTTAATGGCCATCTTCCCAAGCAGTATCCTCCACCAGCCCAGCCAGTAGAATTAGGCACCCGCAATGCCCTCTTCCAATCGGATCCAACTTCCCCACCCCCCAACTTCCTGCGATGAGCAATTCGACTCAACTCTCCGGCTTCTCCTCCTCCTCCCCAGCAACTCATCCCGGGGTGGTTATGATCAACTGGAGTTAAATTGCATGGTTGCTATAGCTGACGTAAGTCTGTTTGGTAGCCAGAGCTGGAAGGAGAAAGAAACCACATATGTATCATTAATGAAGACTTCCCGTACCGCGACCTTGAACCAACCTTCACGCCATTAGAGCTTGGGCAGGAATATGAGATAAGGCTCAGTCTCTGCAGTGGTGCTGGAACAATTTTTATAGTAGGGGTGCTGAAGGCGGAAACCATGTATTTGGGTTGTAATTGCTACTTCAAGCCAGGGGGTGCGGCAGCACCCCTAGTTCCAGCACCTATGAGACTGTGAAGACTGCCAGGCAGAGATACAACCAGCTGCATCCAGGGTCAATTCTGCAGCTCCATGCAAAGGCAGTGAGCCACGGCCTAGATTGCAGAAGTGCTCAGCTCCCACTGGACCCAAGGAGAGTCTCAGACGTTCAGCACCTCCGCAAAGCAGGTTATTAGGCCCCAGTTCTACAAGGCCCAAGATGCAGAGGGGAGACCTCCTCCCTCCACCTGCCCCACACAGGATGCAGAGGGTGGAGTCTCAGGGGTGCTGAAGATGGGGAAAGAATAAGTCAAGCATCCAGAACAGGTGCCTGTGTTTGTGAAGGGAGTTAAGGGAAGAGTGGAGGGAGGTTTCATGGGAAACAGGACGAAGGGGGATCCCGTGATATACTCTAGCCACTGAAAAAGAGGGAGATGTCCTGACTCCCTGGGGATCTCAAGCCACAGAACTCCCAGCCAGCAGGAGGCAGCTGGTATTTAATCCTTGTGGCACTAGATTGTGAGCAGCAAACATCACACTAGCCCTAGTGGAGCCCACAGAATCGGAGACAGACTTCCTGCAGCCGGTGGTTTGGAAGCCTCGCCTGAACGAACCCTGACTACAGATAATCGGGCCGTCTCTGGGTGTTCGGGTCTGGCTAGACTAGGGAAACGTGCACTGGCTGCAGTTGTGGCAATGAGGTTACACCTGTGCAAACCCCTAACGCAGGCACAGTGCACCTAGGCAACACAGAGCTTGCACCGCGCACAACTTGCCACCCCCTCACATCAAGTTGTAAGTGGCACCAGCAGCGGTTCCGCCTTACACCGGGGCAGCTCATCCGTGTGGGTGTAGAAAACAACAAACCCACGAAAGTGAGTGCCTTAGGCGAACGGCCTGCGTTGCAGGAGAGTGGAGCTTGAACGGTGACTGAAGTCAACGGGCCTGCTTCTCCGCCCCCCTGCTCCTTGCGTAGTCAGGTACAGCAATGCAACATGCGAGCGAACCCTACCCTGCTGGCCTGGAGGCATTCCCACCCCCCTAGACATGGGTGGAAGGGTGGCAGAGAATCAGGCCCAATAGCATCAGCACCTCTGACAATGAGCGCTTGGTCTCCAAGTGCTGATCCATGACAAAAGTCCAGGAATCTTAAACTCCTTCAGTGAACATCAGTCTCTTAAGTTTTAGGCCAAGCCCCCAGGACAAGGGCGTTTTAAAAGGAGTCCAGGCTGGCAGCTTTAGCCAACCATTTAAAGAAGCCATGCACCCAAATACCTTTTAACCCATAGGGCCCTGTTATTAACAAGCTAAAGTGAGTGCAGTGCTTTGAAAAATGGATATTATTATTTCTGATTTATATTCCCTAATGCCTAGGAGCCCCACTCACTGCCCAGGACCCCATTGTGCTAGGGGCTGGACAAACAGAAGCACCACCTACGTATGAATATCATCGAAAGCCCTGTAAAGTGCTACCTCAGATTATTAATATCAGCAGCCAGAGCAGAAAAGCTCATCTCATATTTAGGCTCTTATGAGAACTGAAGCTGGAGCAGAGCCACTAGAAGAGCCAATACACTGCTCGTTGTGAGGCCTGCTGGGCAGAGCAAGGGGGGAGGGGGCTATACCCAGCTCCGACCTCTCCTGTGTGGGTCACTGGCATAACCAAAGATCACACGGAGGTGGGGCATGAAAACAGCGGCTCCGCCCACTGCTGTGCAGGTGCGCGGGGACTGAGTGGACAGCAGTGGGGAGTGGGCAAATCCTTGGCTCCATCATATCCCTCCCCTCCCCAAACACACTAGCAAGCACAGCAAAACTGGACCCCGGAGTCAGAGGTCAGCGAGCAGCTACGCTTGGACAATCAGGCTCGTCCTGAGCAATTCATCTCTCCCCCCCACCCCACCCCCGGGGGTAACATGCATTGAACTGTGAGTGATTTCCAAAGAAAAGGCAAACCATTTCCCAGGTTGGTCTCAGGGCGCCAGATTTTGCATGAGTCGCTCGTAATTAAATAGACATTTCCCCAGTGGGAACCTGCCTCTTTTATGGTAACAGATTAACCTCATGGGGACAGAGAAAGCCCCCCCTCCGCCACCCCAACTCCCCATCCCTTCTGTATCGGCCCCTTTGAAGTTCCAGTGTGAACACCTGGGCCAGATTCTCAGTTACTCTAAGCAGCTTTAATGCTGCTCTGATGGCTTGAATAGGTAAAATTGGACCCCTGAGAAACCGCCCCCCCCAACCCTTGGGCTCAGCTCCAGCTGGTTAGAGATGGTGTAAGGACACTACCCCAGCCCTGCTCCCAGCTCCCAGCACTGGGGATGGATCAGGGGCATGGCCAGAATCCCCGGCAGTGTGGCTGTTCTCCGCTTCTCAGGGCCCAGAGGCTGCTGTAATTTACACCAGGAGCTGGGCACGGCTCCACATGGCCCCGGAATACGGGGAGCACAAAGTTGGCTTAAAACCACTTTTGCTCTCCCCTCTCTCCACTTCAAAAGAAGGAAGGGGGTAGCTGAGAAGCAAGCCCTATAACTCTATGGGATCATCTCTGGGGCCGGGCAAAGTTCGGGGGGCGGTTTTGGTTTCTGCAATACCCTGAAAATTGGGATTTGGTCTTGAAAGAACCAAACTCCATGTGCTTTGACCCCGGGGTCCATCTTCACTGAACCCCCTTCAGGTATCCGGGTGTGGGGCTTAGGGGGTTCTCTCCAGGTCTGGAACATCGCGACTAGAGAAGGGGCTGGATCAAAGCTTTAGAGCTGAACTTTGGGGAAGTTCCCAGGTGCGTCTGGATCCAAATTTTGCAGACAGCACCCAGACCTATATTGCAAATAGGCCCAGGTCCAAGCTCCCCGCTTGAACCTGTCTGGAAAGCAGGCCTCTGACCGGGTGGCAGGGTGTGTGACCCAGCTGAGGGATGCGCGACTCGCTTGTTGAGCTGCCCTGCTAGCAAAGTAAGAGCCCTGCCTACAGCTGGTGAGTCAGTTTTGCTGCCTCGTGGTGGCAGATGAAGCCTGTAACTCCATGAGCACAGGCAAGACACGGGGCAAGCAACCCTCGGGTCAGAAGGAACCGGAGACAAAGAGAGAGAGAGATCCTGCAGGGAGCCCTAGGAACTGCCAGGCTCGGGGAGAGGTTCTGCTATTGCAAGCTGAGCTCGCAATAAAGCCAAATGGGGTGAGTTTGGTCTTAGACAGCAGGTGCAAACCTTATCTGGAGCAGGGCGGGAATGGCGCCTGCTCATGGGATCAAAACTAAAAGCCCCCAAAACTGGGACCATTTGGATTTAGATCTGGATTCTGGACTCCCAAGTTGCTGCTGTTAGTTGTATCATGGCAGCGCTTAGAGGCCACGTCCCCTTTGTGTTAGGCCCCGTACAAACACGTGACAATGAGATGGTCCCTGACCCACAGTGCTAACAATCTCTGGTAGTTCGGCAGAGTTTGGATCCAGGGTTTTGATTGGGACAATTCTGGAGATGGAGGGCCTGGTTTTCCTCTGACTGACGCTGGTGTAAATCAGGAATAATGCCACTTCAGTCAATGATGTTGCCCTGCTGTTAAACTGGTGTAAGTGAAAGCAGCACCAGGCCCACGAACCTGGTCAAGCTCCATAACTCGGACCCATGGTTTCGGTTCTGATCCATCTCCAGTGCACGGGGGACGGCACCAAAACCTGGACTTCCAAACTTGGACGGAGTTTGGCTCTGACTACTGAAACTCTGGGCCAGATCCTCAGCAGGTGTAAACCAACAGAGGTGCATTGACTTGGACAGAGTGACGTTGGTTTATTTACCCCAGCCAGGGACCTGGTTCTTTCTCAAACCCCTTCCTTAAAAAGCGAGGGATGTAGGTGGCACTGTAAACGGATCCCTTTAGGGAACAAACTGGAGGCTATTTATGTGTCCCTTAAATGATATGAAAGAGAGAGGATGGAGTGTGTGACCTGCTCTGTATTTCAAGAGGGATTCTAATTAGAAAAGGGACGGTGGAAAAGTTCTCCTCTCCAGTGAGATTACTTTCATGTGAATATGCCCCGGTACGAGCCCTCAGTTACGGCTTTAAGGGGAAATATCTCCAGCTGGAGGAAGCTGGAGCTGACCCTTCCTTTGAAGAAGATCAGAGATAGCAGACCAGCCTCCCTCTCTCTTGTCATTTTCAAAAGCCTGAGCATCAGCCTCCCAACATCCCTCTGATCTGTTTCAAAGCTCTGGCAGAGATGGGGCTTGTGCAGTAACGGACAGAGCCAAGACAGGGAGCCTAAACCCAGAGCTTTAACGCTGAGGGGAGTTCGAGCAGTGGGGGGAGCGTGCCAGTGCTGAAATTGGTCAGATGGAAGGAGGGGAGGGTACAAGCGCAGATGGAGAGCAGGGGACTTGTATCACCCCACGCAGCTCTGATTCAGTGCTCGGCTCCCCTGTCCCAGGACAACCAACCTAAAGTAGGGTAAAGTCAGGGTGCAGATCCCCACTTGCTCAGTAACCAGGATCACCTCAATTTCAGGCTGCACCTAGCATGTGAGTGGGTGCCAGCACATGGCCTCATTTCCCCTGATGGCTCGTCTACAGGGACTGAACCCGGGACCTTTACATAAAAGCAAACAAACAAAAAACCCCAACCATCTGGCTGCTGCCTGAGCTAAAGGGCCAGGTCTATTAGCATGGCGGTCTTAGCACATTCAGAAACCTTTTATGTGGTCTGGCCACTAGTGGGGAACAAAGTCACGCTTGGCCAGTGCGTTAAATCTCCAAAGCGAGATGCTCCCTGTGCTGCCCAGCAACCTAAACCACGAACGGCCAACCTATGGCTCAGTAAACATATGCAGCCCTCAAGAGGCCTACAGTGTGACCCACAACTGCCCTCTCCAGCTAAACTCTGGGGGTGGTTCAAAGCACAAGCCGCTGCTGCTGGTTCCCACTCGCTTGCCACAAACACAAGTAAATATTAGGGCCTGCACATTTACAACTGATTAAAAATGTATATATGTAAATGTCTATGCAAATCTGGTGCAACCCTCCGGCTCCTTGAATGTTGCCACCATAATCCTCAGTGAATGCGTGCAACCATTCATAAACAAAGAGGGGAGAAGACAGAGACACCATGGGAAAATTCATGAGCGCTCCAGCCCATAAAACACTGGAGAGGAGCAAATCCCCCTCACTACCCGCCCCCAGCCCCTCTGGGAGGCAAAGCTTGTGACGGCAGGCACAGGGTCAGGAGAGGATGGTCACAGACTATGGGCTCCATTTTCAGACCCATCTTAAACAGCCCCCCCTCCATTTTGGTTCCTGACATTTTGTAGGTGCAGTTTAGGTCATTTAGATGCATAGATTAGACAAGACCAGAGAGAGGGAGAAATTCCTAGAATACTAAAGACAGACAGGCAGACACCTAGACACCCGAAGACACCTAGGTACTATAGACAGACAGAAGCACCTCCTTTCCAGGTCTAGATAGGCTTGTAGTCATCCCAATTGCATGAACAGAGCAGATTATGCTCTGGGCCCACATATTGTAAATGCATTAAAAAAAAGATTGTTTTTAAAAACCCAGACTTAAATCTTCCTTATTTATCCATAGTGATTTCCCATGACCTCCCCCACCCTGTGCATGGTTAAGGCTGTGCTGATATCACTGCCCACTGGTTGGCGGCTTTACGGTGTCTGAGATGCATGATGGCAATTAATCCTTAAGGGGCATCCATCCGGCCCTCGCTCCCTCTCAGCCTTCCCAGGATTCCCTCGCCCTTTCCCTCCAGCAGCTCCGGCAGATTGTGGCAGTCAGAGACTTATTTATTTCTCCCCCACCCCTCCACCCGGTGCTGGTGCAGCCTTGACAAATGAACCTTATTGAAGATTTCAGACGCTGTTATCCTCAGATAACAATTAGATGGGCCATAAGAAATTAGAGCTGACAGCGCTATTTGTTAGCTGCAATGTTTTCATAGCCAATCTGCTTGCAATCAAGCCCTGTAAATTATTTATTCTGTTGTTTATTTAAAGATACGTGACCTGCCAGTGACAGAATGAAAAACAGCCCTTCTCTTCCCGCGGTTGACAACTCTACAGTCGCTACTGTCCCTCAAATTAATAATGCAATCGGCTTCCTGAGACTGTCCCCGACACGCCGCGGTGCCAGCTTTCTAGTCAGGCTGAGAACCCACATTCCAAATGCAAGACGCATTGGAGCCAAAGATACTGCAGAACGGAGCCTTGCTCTCGCTGCTGTGTGCTTCCACCTGATAGATACAGCTGGCAGGGGCTCCCATTGCCCACCACCTCAAAGCATAGGGAGGAAAGTGAACTGGGATCAGTTCCTGGCTCCTGTATCATCCTGTCACTTCATCGCTCTGTGCCTCAGTTCCCCCTCTGTAAAATGGGGTAATAATGCTGTCTGGTCTATTTAGACTATCAGCTCTTTGGGGTAGCATCTCTTACTATGGGTCTGCGGAGGGTACAACGGGGCCCAGCTTTTGGTTGGTTTCCATAATACAACCCCCCCATAAAATAGATCATCATGTTTTGGGGGTGGAAAAGCTGAGAGGGAGCAGGGATAGGAGTGACAGCAGGCACTGGGAGTCTGGACTTTTGGATTCTATTTCTACTTCTGCTACTGATGCATTGTATAGCCTGGGGGAGAGTCAACCTCTCTGTGCCTCTGTTATACGGGTACCTGACCACCTAACACAGTGGGGTGGTGGGAGGGTTATTTACGAAGTGATTGTATGGGGCCTTGAGATCCTTGGGTTAAAGATGCTATATCAGTGCTAAGTATTGTTATTGCTCTGGCAATAGCATCTCTGAAAGGGGTAAGTCAGGCCAACCCAATGGAAAAGCAACATTTTAGGAGTAAATGCTGAATAGTGGGACGTAGTCCAGGGACTTTGGGCCCCAAATTGATATAGTTCAGAGGCTCCAGATTGGGGTGATCCGAGATATTAGTGTAATACACAGAGGAGCCACTAGAGGGGGACATGATCGCGCACACACTTCGCGCATCCTCCTGTTGCTGATGCAGGCTAAGAACTAAAGGACAGGCAGCTTCTGGAGTCCGGTATTGTGATAATGCATAGCTCCTGCAATCCCCGGATCGCCTAGTGCTTTGTACAGGCAAGAATGCAGAGAGAGGCACAAAAGCCAAAGGAACTCTGCAGTGGGTGATGAGTCACAAACCAGTTAAATGGACTGTGGAGGGAGTCAAAGGTGGACAGGGGAAAGAACAAAGAAGAAGTCCATTGAAAGGAGCTCTGATACCTTAGTGATGAGAAGTGTACAAAACCACATACAGAATAGAATAGAACAGAACAGAACGGCCCTTACTGCAACAAAACAAATCTTGTCTCTGGGACTTCGGTGGCTGCAGGCACGGCAGCATAAAGAAAAGATCAGAGGGGTCTGAGCACAAGGGGAACTTGGGACCAATCCAAAACCACTCATGGGGAAGTCACATGGACAACTCTGCCATCAGTTAGCACTAATTAAGGCATCCTGGCCAAGCCTCCTCTGAGACTCTAACCTGGAAGGGGAATGGGCAGAAGCCATGGAGAAAAGAAGGTACAGATAACGGAACCCAAAGGGGGCAAAGATTGTTGATATATCTGTTTAAAGCACATAGAGAGGGGGGAGGGAAGTAGATAGATATTGCAGGTATGACAGACAGACACATTACATCAGAGATAGATAGATAGATAGATAAATAGATAGATGTAATGACAAATAGAGAGAGAGGGAGGGTGAAATGAAAAACAAACCATGAAATTGCCTGGAAACATATTTACGGTTTCTATCCTGGTTATGTTGCAACCCACAAATTTCACCTCTCATGAAATGTTAGCGAATTGACAGGTTTCTCAGCCAAACACGGGAAGATTCCATTCCCTGGCTGTTTTGCTGTGAAAATTTTGCCCAGTGGAATGTCACATTTTGAAATTCTACCCATTTCACAGGTATTGACTCTTTCTCGCTCACAAAAGCTCCTGTTTTTGCAAATTCAACCAAAAAGGCGCAGATCTGGCTTGGCTGCATTCCCCAATCCTCCTGGGCCAGTCTGTGAACCTTTTCCTCCCACTGGAGAGCCGTTCCTCACCCAAGCAGTCCCACTGAAGTCAATGCAAAACCCTTCATCCCAACCTGGCCCACTGTGAATAGCCCACCCAGATAGCAAAGTCAGCGCTAGTGATCAGCCATGCTATCAGTCAACAAAATCTCAGCCCTCTTGGAGAGTCTCTATGCAAAGTACCCTACATTATAACGTTCATAACGGTCATAATGTTTATAACGGCTCCTTTGGTGGCGGTCGTTACCGTCTTTCCCCGTGTATCTGCAGATTCAGAACAGATGTATAATGCCTCTTACAAAGCAAGAACATTAGTAGGTTTCTAGCTTATTTTTGGCTGACAATGATCTTTATGGCATAAAGACACAAGAGGGGCCCACTGGAGGGCTGGGAAGCGCCACGAGCAGAGTGGACCATGTGAGATCAGAAGTGGGGGACCCCCTGTCTTTCTGAGCATGGTTGTTACGGTGCAAGCGTGGGGCCTTTGGAGGGCACAACCGACCCGGGCTCCCTGCATGCCCATATGCCACTTGATGGCGTTGCCTGCAAGTCTGAGGCAAGGTGACAGACACCTGCGGCAATCTGCTCTATCTCCTGCCAGGAACGACAGGGAACCCCCAGGAATGCTCCAGGCCTGCTCCTGGCATTACAATGAGAGCATTTGTTATTTATAATAAGGGAGACACAAGCAGCTCTGAGGTCTGACAGGACACAACCAAGCCGACTTGAGGGTTAGTATTATGCCGCCCATGACTGGATGGATTTTGGCAGTCCTCCTTGAATTGTGTATGAATTGGCGGTTGTCTCAGCCTCTGTTGGCGGGGGTATAAAGGAGCTACAAGGGCAAACGTGAGTTCTTCTTTGCCTTATAAATTAGAGAGCTAATTTCAGAGGCAAAGGTGGTGAATTCTAGTCTCCATACTGCACTGTGTGCGGCTCGGTGGACAATAGCAGGGTGTGAGTATATGAGGCCATGGATCACTCCAAGGAAGCGACACTGGCAATAAGGACACAGCTGTTGTCCTCCACACTGCGCCGTCCAACATTAACCACCATGGCAGGCATGCAAACAGAAGCAGGGAGAAGTTATGTGGTTTGTGCAGGGTCACAGAGGGAATCAGTGCCAAAACTGGGATTACAACTCCGGCTTTCCGAGCTCCCAGGCCTGTGCTCAGACTTCACCTCTACTGTATGAGCATGGTTATGAGCAGCTAGCCCGCAGCGGCATGCACAACACAACAGTAAGAGATGGGGCCTGACTCTGCCTTCCCTTGCACCGTTCACACCTCTGCCGAGTGTAAAATCTCTATGGAATCAGAAAGCCGCTATGCCTTGCAGATGGGGTAGCATTTTACACACTTTGCACTCATGTAAATGGCGACCTGAGGTGCAGCACAGGGAAGGACCAGGTCCAGGAGTCTTCCCGCAGGAAGCTCTGGCTTTCAGTAGCATCAAGCACACACACAACCCACCCCAAGCTCCCACTGAAGTCCTGCTGACAATCAGCCCCGGCACTGGGATTAGCCTCAGTTTGTTATTCTTCAGAGTGCTCTTGGGATCCCATCCCAGGGGAGAACAGAGGGAGGGTTGCTATGGAAACAAACTCATACCGATTTTTTTATTTTGCCTACTTCCCATGTATTTGTTGGGTTTGGTAACACATGCTGCATGCATGTTGAACCTACAGGCGGCCTAGATGGGAACATAGAAACTTTATTGTTTATTACTTGTATTGCAGTCCCCCTAGGTGCCCCAGCCATGGACCAGAACCCCACTGTGCTTGGTGCTGTACAAACACAGAGCAAAAAGACAGTCCGTACCCCAGAGATGGACAATCTATGACAAGAGAACAGGTGAATACACACAGACAGGGGCGTCTACGGAAACAACGAGACAGTACCGATCAGCAGAACGAGCAGTGGTCCCACGGTTGCCTAACTGTGTTTACAATGCTGCCCAATCATACCAATAGAGGAAGACAATTGGCCAATCATTTAAACTACTCTACATTAGAGGTGGGTCAGAACTAAATCCCCGGATCCAAACTCCCCTGAAATTTGGGAAGTGTAAAACCCAGATCATCTTTGCAGCCTGGACCCATTCACTACTATTAATAAATGACTAATAAAAAGGACTAGATTAGTACAGTAGCAGCCAGAAGCCCTGATTAGGACAGAAGCCTCATGTGCTGTGCATCTTATGATGGGGGCCACATCTCATGATCTTTAACGTATTTGTCCTCACAACACCCCGATGAGGTAAAGACGAGCTATTTTACAGGCAGGGAAATGAGGCCCAGAAACGCTAAATGACTAACCCAAAGTCATAAAAGAAATCTGTGGCAGAGAAGGGAATTGAGCCCAGGTGTCCTACGCTAGACCCCTAACCACTGGCCAACCTCTCTCTCTGCTGACTATTGTATTTTAGAGAAAGAAGAGAGAGAGAGAACAGAGATGGACAATAGAAAGGAAGGCTATTCATTGTGTGTTTGTACAGCACCTTGCACAATGGAACTCAGCTTGGTTGGGATTTTTGGGTGGTATCGCGATACACATGTTAAATAACACCAATACGAATAATACAAACCTATCTGAAATATAGAATCTATGATTTGCCTGGGGGGTTCACACAGGTAACACAAACCAAACACCATTCTTAGCTTGGATGAATTGTCAATTTCGCAAAGGGCCAGTGACAGGTCCCAAGCTTGAGATTTCAGAGAGTTTAGAGGAACACTGACCAGTTTCCAGTGTGACACCTTACATCCTGATCCTGCAGAGACTTAGGCATGTGCTTAACTTTAAGTCACTGACTTCGGTGGGGCTAACCACACTGTTAAAGTTAAGCACATGTGTACGTCTTTGCGGGATTAGGGCCTTAGAGATCGCTTTTTTACTCAAGTACATTGCACTCAAAATCAAAATCAATCAGGAAGTGAGGGAACAACGAGGAACCAGATCCAGTCTTGGTGTTTCATCTGCTACAATGTCACCCTCCCCTCTCTGCCTTTTTAAGTCAATTTTTACCAGGGGCTCGCAAGCTTTCCAGACTACTGTACCCCTAGCAGGCATCTGACTTGTCTTGAGTACCCCCAAGTTTCACCTCACTTAAAAACTACTTGCTTACAAAACCAGACATAAAAATACAAGAATCACAGCACAATATTACTGAAAAATTGCTGACTCTCTCATTTTTACCATATAAAATAAATCAGTTGGAATGTAAATATTGTAGTTACATTTCAGTGTCTAGCATAAGAGCAGTATAAACAACTCATTGTCTGTATGATATTGTAGTTTGTACTGATTTCACAAGTGCTTTTTATGTAGCCTGTTGTAAAACTAGGCAAATATCTAGATGAGTTGATGTACCCCCTGGAAGATCTCTGCATACCCCCAGGGGTACACGTACCCCTGGTTGAGAACCACTGATTTGTACTACCTGCCCTGCAGGGCTCCGGCACAAAGCCCACCAGGAGATATTTAAAATCGGAAATGCAGTGAATTTAGTGCGGGATTCACAGCCCTGGAGATTGGAGTCCTCTGTCCACAGCGTAGCTTCCACTTCACTGTACCACCAAAGTGCTTCACCCCTGACCCGCAGGGACCCCCTCCAAAGGGGAGCTCATCCCATGGCCTGATCAGTCTCAGACTCAGAGACTTTAAGGCCAGAAGGGACTATTGTGATCATCTAGTCCTTGGAGACTGGCAACAAAAGGAGCCAGCTAGTCTCAATTCATGGTTGTGGCTTTTGTGATGCATGGGGACAACAATCCCACCTGGGAACCAAGCGCATAATCTGGATGATCTAACACATCTTATCCACCTTGAGCGTCCACGATTCTGTGGCTCGGCGAGTTAAAACACACTGGGTCTGCAGTTCATGGTGTGGGCACCAGGACCGGCTCCAGCATTTTTGCCGCCCCAAGCGGCAAAAAAAAAAAGCTGCGATCGGCACTCTACCGCCACTGCTTCATTCTCCGGCGGCAATTTGGCGGCAGGTTCTACCCTCCGGGAGGGACTGAGGGACCCGCTGCCGAATTGCCGCCGAAGAGCCGGACGTGCCGCCCCTTTCCATTGGCCGCCCCAGGCACCTGCTTCCTGCGCTGGTGCCTGGAGCCGGCCCCGGTGGGCACCATGTGACCATCCACCCTCCCAAACCTCAGTAGCTCACCACAGGTTACTTGTGTCTCTGTGGGGATCTTAGGTGAAGGCAGGCTCTGAAAGGGCTCCCTGAGGCATTCAGAAAAGTCAGTGAAAGCTGTGAAGCCCCAATACGCAAACATGGGAAATACAAACGCAGCTTCGAAAACCCAGGCAGAGCCCTTCAGGACAGGTCAGCTGGACGGCTCTTCTACCAGAGCGCCAGGCAGGGGCTCTGATTGACTGCTTCTCCAGGCTCCAAGGACAGGAGAGGGAGGAGGGGCGAGAGAAGACATCTGAAAATTAAAACCTATCCATATGCCCTCGCAAATTAAAACCAGCCAAGGCATTTTTCAGCTATGGGGCTATAATTAGAGAGCACCCCACACCAACTCCCTGCACCTGGATTCTGGGGAGGCTTAGACCTGGATCTGAAACTTGCACCCCGTCTCTAGCTACTGAGGCCATTGCGTTGGGGGATGATGGAATCCACTAAGCATGGCTCTTATCTCTCGCTCCCCCCACACCCCCCAAAGTCGGTGGGCGTCTTTCCACTGATTTTCAATGGGAGCTGCATTAGGCCCATAATTCCAGACATCAGAACTCCTCAGTGTCCTTACAACTGCCTGGTACAGGGCCCCCCCCCATCTCCTCTTGTTAAAGCCAATGGCACAATGCCCCTCGACCTCCGCGGAAGCAGGACTGGGCTAATACGCAGTATCGTGCAGGGTGAAGTTCACCCCTTGTGCCGAAGAGTCACACGAACCCTACGCAGCACTTTCTCTCATTCTGAGGACTGGAGGGACGCCTAGTCGCTGTGCTGACCCCTCTGCCCAGGGCTGAATGTCACCTGCAATGTGTTTACAAGGGAACAAGCTCATCCTTCTGAGTCAAATGGAGCAGCCATAGTCACCCACCGGCAGCCCGCGCACCATCAAGGAGCCTTGGCCCCATTTCCTTGGCAGCGGGGAAGGTTGGCCATGCAGCTGAGGGGACGTTACCTTGCGTTTCAAGATTTTCACACAGTTCTGATTTGGCTTCTCCGTTGGGTCGGAAACCTCCCTTCTGAGTGAATTTGTTGGACATGGTGGCGGCCGTCACCACCGCCTTGAGGCTGCGTTTGCGCTTGGGGACGTTCTGCTCCGGGTGGAAGAGGATGATGTACACCTTGGGCATGTAGAGCATGCCCAGCGAGACGGAGGCGCTGAGGCTCACCGAGATGGTCAGCGTCATGGTTTGGATGTACATCTGGAAGACACAAGGTAGCGCGCTCAGGCCTGCGAACCCCTTCCCAGACATGTTCATCCCCCCTCCCCTCTGCAACTGCCTCTACGTCGAGAAGCATCCAACTAGGGACAAAGACAACCGAGAGGAGAGGGGGAATGTGGATAAAAAGATGATGGAGCAATCAATTGGGGTTGGAAACGAGGACGGATGGAGCAGATGGAGATCTGGAATAAGGCTAAATGGAAGGAAATAGGAGGGATGGAAGGTCAAACGAGCAAATGAACAACGGGATGGATACAAACATTAAAGATGGCTGTTTTGATGGGTGGGTGGATGGAAAGTAGGGCTACAGAGGATGTGGGGTGAAAAGACAGGAGGGAATAAAGGGAAAGGATGAGATGGAGAAGGGTTTCTGCTGTCTAAAGTAAGGATCTTGCATTTTGGTGGATCTGTTTTCCATAACCACCTGTTACACGGCAGAGATTAGTCTTCAGGCTAAGGCCAGGAACAGGTCTCAAGTGCTCCAGTATAAACCTGGAGTAACTTAAGTGACCTCAGCACAAACATATAAAATACAGGAAGCAGCCATGTAAGCTCCCCCCCCACACCCACCCATATGATCACCCCAACGTGCCTTAATGCTCTGGCAGGACTGCAGGTGAGCTTGCACGGAAGTGGCAGCCAGAGGTGAAAGGCCCCTTATCAAACTGAGCCCTCCAGCTCTTCTCCAGAGCAGGATGCAAGACATTTCACCTTCCACTCCGCATGCCTGTGGAGCTGCTGGAAGGGGGTGGGGCGGGGAAAGAGTTGTTGGATTTAACCTAGAGATGGGATCAATCCATCCAATCAAAATGGGCATCTCCAGCGCTTTGCTGGAATGAGGGTGTGCTATGTTGTGCCCAGTTTATCAGAGTATTAGCAGTGCTGGGGTGGGATCAGTACCTCCGTCACTTTACCACGGGAGTCAGCAATGTGGACTCTTGGGGAGGCTGAGAGGGGAGTGCTGCTGGCATGCGAATGGTTTCATTGCCCTGGGAACGTGATTGCACCAGCAGGTTAGCATCCCCAGGGCTTGGTTCATCACTTCAGAGGAGTGGGGAAGTCAGATCGAAATAGTTCAGCTATGAGAAGGAAACCGAGAAGGTAGGGGGGATACTTGAGCATCGAATGGGAGTCAGGACTGAAATCATTATGGGATACTTTGGGTGGGAGAAGACAGAGGTACAGATATTTAATGTGTGCATCGAAACATAGAAGAACATCATTTGCCTGCCATTGCGGGGGCCTCTGGCACAGGTGCACCTCAGTCCCTTCTCTTCTCTCGCTGTGGCACAGAACAGTCTAGTCTCCTGAGAGCTGTCATTGGTTGGTTAGTTTCCGTTGTTGGGTTTAAGGTGCAGGCGCTGGGGGATCTTGCTGGCCTGTGATGTACAGGAGGTCAGACTGGATGATCTGGTGGCCCCTTCTGCCCTTAAACTCTGTGACTCTATCTGGCCTCATCTCAAGGGCCAGCGTGTAGGAAAACAACGTATCATTTTGCACGCTACTGATGAAGGCATGGTTGGGTAGCTACTGCAGGGCTCTGGGCATCAGGACTCCAGGGTTCTATTCCCATTTCCGACACTGACAGGCTGTGTGATTGGAGGCAAGCCGCTTTCCACTCGCTGTACCACCGTTTCCCCCATCTGAAAAATGTGGCTTCTGATCCTGGAACTTCCCCACTCCTCTAAGCCACTTTGTGGTTGTCAGATACACTCTAGTAGTGCAACGCATCGCTGGGCAGAAACCACCGACAGCCCTCCCCATACAGCATCAGTACAGACATAGCAAGCCGACTTGTCAAGGCATCAGTGGCAAACACAAAGTTTAGAAAGCCCTAGAATCACTCAAGAGAGAGACGCAGAGTCCTCCCGCCCACACACCTCTACTACACACATCCCCTCTCGGAACAAGACT
Organism: Trachemys scripta elegans; assembly: GCF_013100865.1. NCBI lineage: Eukaryota > Metazoa > Chordata > Testudines > Emydidae > Trachemys > Trachemys scripta. The sequence continues at coordinate 127,253,527 of NC_048301.1, forward strand.
CTTAAACCCATGTCTGCACATACCATTGGCAACAGATAGGGTCTCAGATACCCCTGCAAAGGGCATGGTATGGAAACCTTACTACGGAAACACATACATGCCCCTCTAGCACCCACATGCTCCCTTCTCCCTGTGCATATAGATGCAGCCCTGTCTTCTTTCAACAGGTAATTCTCATTCACCAGCTTGCTCCCTGAGCCGTTGGAATGTTAGTCACATATTACACACCGACGTAGCCTTTCTGCAGTCAAAACTAATTTCACGCTCACTGTCCAGGACTAACGGTGACAGATGTTTTGCAAAATGAAAGCCCATTAATCTGACTGTAGAATAATCCATTTTTCAATGGAAAGGGCTTGGCAGGCGCCTCGCGAGCTGGAGATGTGTCAATCAGTCGGCATCAAGAGGGGGAGCACCCACATCTGGCCCTATCGCAACAAGGGGGCAGGGCCGGGCAACCCCATGGAACCCCGGTTACATGTCCCTCCTCCCTGCTCAGCCCCCTTTTTGGCATCATCTTCCACTTTCATCTCCCCACCCCGACCACAAGTTCTGGATTTCAGGCCGGCTCCAGATTTGTTCCCGGCTGTGAACTCCAGTTGCTAACAAGGATTCAGACGAGGTTCAAGGCGGCTTTCCAACTTCACCCTCTGGCTCAGCTGCGGCACGGTGTCTGCTTTATAATAATTTCTTGTGTGGATTTTAGCCCTGGCAATAGGCATGAAGGTTGACAGCACTTAGACAGTGCAGTCCTGGTTGATGGCCCACGGATTAGGGCACTAGCCTGGACTCAGGAGACCCAGATGCAGTTCTCTGCTTTGCCACAGATTTCCTGGGAAACCTATGGCAACTCAGGGTGCGACTCGCGAAGGTATTTAGGCACCTAACTCAATTAATGGGAGTTAGATGCCTAAATACCTTTGCGAATCCACCCTTAGCCTGGCTGGGACTGTTGTAGGGCTCGAAGAGTCAGGACTCCTGGATGCTATTCCCATTTCTGCCACTGACAGGCTGGGTGATTATGGGCAAGTCATTTCCCCAGTTGCTCTGTGCCTCAGTTTCTCCATCTGTACCAACGGGTTTATAGCACTTCCCTATCTCACAGGGGTGTGGAGAGGAGAACTACACTAAAAATTGTGAGGTGCACAAATACGACGGTAAAGGGACTTTATAAGCACCTGAGAGAGAGAGAGAGAGAGAGAGAGAGATTAGCAGTGGCACTACTCACCTGCACTGATCTTTGACACTGTGTTTCAAACTGAGCTGGAGGGAGCCCCATATATGGGACAGAAAGGAGTTTGGTGTCCATGGCTCATGCACTCCTCAGCTTCTCTTCTGAGACAGCCAGGGTGCTGGGGGGGGGGGGGTGTGTGTGTGCGAGTGAGCCTGGCTGCTAGGACATGCAATTTCCATACAAAAGGGCCAAGAATTCCAAAATTCCCCAGGCTGTTAGAGCCCTGTCTGGCAGGCCGCTTTGGAAAAACCACCCAGTTAGGAAAAATTCTGCTTCTCTCTTGTATTTTCCCTGCCTCTCTTCCCCTCTTTTGGCTACTAAGGACAATTTTGCATGAAAAAGCATCTTCCATTTATCTGGTCCCAAAGCAGTTTAGCAGACTGGATAGGCCAAGACTGACTCTCGCCCCTGGTACGTAGAAACCCAATGCCCCAGCATGCCCTGGGGGCTGCCATACAGGTTGGGGGCTGCCATTTTCCAGTGTGATTTAAAACCAAGGTCCTGACCACTCATGGTGATGTCAGATCCCATGGTACTTTTCACAGCAGTACAGGCGTTAACCCTGTGTGTTGCCTGAATACCAGTTTACACTGGTGCCTACATTCTTTAGGAACAGGATGGATATGAGTTAACTCATCTCAAATAGGGGCCATCAGACAGCCACCGGCTTGCTCCATTTCTGCTCACTACTGTCCTAGGCTAACATTGAACTAGTGACCAGATCCAGAGTGGGACTGGTGACAGGAATGGAATAATGCAGAACTTGGGGAGAAGGGGGAGTGAAAGCATCCGATAGTCATTTGGGTCAAAATTTTCACAAGTGGACAGCAATTGTGGCTGTCTCAACAGCTCAAACGGAGACACCTCGGTGTGATTTTTGGAAGTGCTGAGTCTCCCAGTGCCAACTGGGTCCAAACATTCTCCCCTGGCTGCACTTCTCCTAAGGTTCCTGCTTTAGGCCCGCTCAGCTCACGTCCTAGATCTTGCTGGCCAGACAGTCACTGACACTCCTTGTAGAACCTCCCCTAGAATCCTGGTGTCCTGACTGCCAGACGCCCGCTCTGTCAGACCCCAATCCCTGTGGACCAGAGCAGTTCAGCTGATTGCAAACAAAAGCCCTGCCGTTCTAGCAATGTAGCCTGCATGAGCCTCACCTGCTGAGCAACATTACCCCACTGTGGGGGTCAGCAGAAGGGAGGCACACCCGCAGCAGGCTCAAGGTACCTGACAAGGTTTGCTGAGGTCCGGACAGATGTGGAGCGGTGGAAATCATCAGCTTTCATCAATGCTCCTCTCAGCTCTCTCATCCATAATTCTCCCTTTGTGCTTGATGGATGCCTTTCAAAGGGATTCAGATCAGCAGAGATTCATTGTTGCTTCCAAGTCCTAAGACCCCAGGCCTCCTGGGGCCAGAGTGCAGCAAACCTGCCACTCCATATTGTTGCTGCAAACGGACAGCTGCAGCCGTGACTGGTTTTTGTTCCCCCCTCATTTTCTCTCCAGACTCAGACCCAGCACAAGCATCATGGTGGAGGCAGAAATGCAGCAATTACCGTGTTTCCTGCCTAGGCCTATATATCAACTCCCACCTGAATTTTAGACTCTTGGGTGTTAAGTGCAGATGGATGGCACTGGAGGTTAGAATCACTCAGGCTGCCTCAGTGCAAGCTTCCCACAACCAGTTCTTTTGGTGCACCTCCTTCTTGGTCTGCAGCACCCTGTTACCACAGTCCTGGGCTCCCACACAGCTCTACCAATGCCCCTCAACCCTGACCAGCACTGGCCCTCATTGAATACATACAGTTCTGCCAATGCACCTCACCGTTGACAAACAACTCCCCTTACCCCCCCAATCCTGAGCAGAGCCTGCCTGCCATGTCTTTGAACAATATGCTGGTTTTTGCAGACTAATGTCAACTGGGGATTAGACAGAGACCCAGCAAACCCATTCTGTTTGTGACCCAAAACACAGTTCATGGACCAAACTTTCTGCTCTGAGTTACACAGTCCCAGGGCCTTTCTCCAGGTTGCACTCCCCTCCGCAACCCTATCTGCCGTACCATCTCCCGCCTTCCGCAAACCATCCTTTTCCAGGAGGCTCGAAACTATGAGCCTCTTAAACCTTTACACACAAAGAACATTAGAAACAAACAGCAACAAAATGATGTTGCCTCCAAGCCATGAGCACCAGGCCATCAAGTCGCTCTGGATATACATCAGTTTAAGTAAGGTACGAACCTGGCTTCAAATCAAGCACCCAGAAAGGCAGGCAGGTTGGAAACCGATAGCGTCTGGAAAGATGTTCCACATATCTAATTCAGCAGTACGTGCCGGATCCCAAGTCCAGTGAGGCAAATGGGAAGCCTCCAATTAATTTCAACTGGCTTGGGATCAGATCATTGCAATAAAGGACAGGCCTGCTAAGACAGCAAAGTATGTTGGCTAAGGAAGAAAGAACAGATCAAGATCAACACACAGGCTGGAGGGGGAAGTGAGACACTATACAAGACCTAAGCCCTGCGCTCAAAGTAACGAGGAGTGTGACTGATTTCCAGACGCTCTGAAAGACTTTCCCAGCGACTGATTAATCCCCATGAGCTCTGGTGATGCATATAATCCAATACTCTCTGAATGTCCCCACAAACACACACACCACAAACAACAACAACAAAAGGGGTCAGTACAAATTGCTACGTGTGTCATGTACAAAAGGGGACCCATGTCGAGATGACTGGAGCATTATCTCTGCATGCCAGGCCCATGTTGGGCTGTTAGCAGCAATTAATACAACAGGCAGGGGAAGGGGAAAACAAAAAGTTATTTGGATTCGCTAGCCATGAGGGACTCCAGGGGAAACAGCAGCTTAATGATTTCACTGCCAGCCAGGAGCTGGGCGGTTGGACCAGGCTGGCAGCCTTAAAGGGACGCTGTCAAGACAGACGTTATGGGCCACATCCCCACCTGCTGTAAATGGATGTAGCTCCATTGCATGGAAAGGGTCAGATTGATTCCCCCAGCTGCTTTAAATGGATTGAATTCCATTGTTGCCCAGGGCCCTGATCCCCAGCTGGTATCAATCAATGTACGTTAGCTGCTGGTCTGACTCTACAGGCCACTTTCTGCTCATGCTTACCCCACTGCAAATCCCGATTCATTCCCATAAAGTCAAGGGATCTCATTCTCCTCTCACCAGTGTAACTCCATCCACTCCAGTTTCACTTACACCAGTGAAAGCAAGAGCAGACTCTATAGATTTATAGCAGGGTAACTAACTGAGAGCAAAGTTTGCCCACCGGGACCAAACTTGTGCTTGGTGGCACTCCCCATTGAGCTCAGGGATTCATTTGGCCCCGTATTGCTAATAACTCCTTAGCTGACCCAGATGAAAGGATTTTAAAGCTCTAACTAAAGAATCCCTTAAGTTCTGGAACACTGTTTGCATCCACTCCATTTGGGGCAGCTGCGCTGGTCAACTACATTTGCATTCAGAATCCTTAGGCCAAATCCTCAATTCGTATAAATCAGTGTAGCACCACTGACCTTTTTCTCTGCTGACTTGGGGTGGCCAAGACGGGACACGCTGTTCAAGGAGAGCGCATGCAATTATGGGATTGTCAGTATTATTTTGTCTCCCACGCCGTACCTCTGCTAACATTCGGTTTGCTTCTTTGAGCACTGCTGTGCCTTGAGCAGAGCTTGACATTGTGCTGGCCACAACGATGCCCTGGTCTTTTTCCTGAGTGGTTACAGTTGCATTTAAGACTCAGCAAAGTGTGGGACTAGTTCAAGCTATTCCCTCTAGCACACATCACCTTGCATTTGTCTCCTCTGGATTTCATCTCCTAGCCTGCTGGCCTTTCACCTAGCTTTATAAGAGCCCTCTGAAACTCCCCACTGTCCTTTCTAGCCTTGATGAACATCAGTAACTTTGTCTCCCCTTCCTGTTCGCCTCCTTTTCCAGATCAATGATAAATATATTAAACAACACTGGACCTAGCACAGAACCTTGAGGCACCTTGCTGGTAACCTTCTGCCATACTGGAAATTGACCACTAATTGCTAGCCTTTGTTCCCTGTCTCTTAGCCTGTTTCTGATCCGCGACAGTACTTTGCTTCCCACTCCGGGACAACTTAGCTTCCTTAATAGCCTCTTGGCAGGAACTTTGTCCGAGGCTTTTAAAAAGTTATATCTTCCAACTCTCCCTTATCCACTGGTTTGACGACACATTCAAAGAACTCAGACCCCTCTCTGGCATAGGGCCTTCTAGATCCTGACCAGACCCCGTGAGTCGCATGTTGAAGCAAATAGGCAGCCAGTGCAGAGATCGGGGTGCCGGTGTCTTGTACTCAGAGTGACTCAGCCCACAGAGATGAGCTGCTGCGGTTGCTGCACTGAGCCAGTCGAAGCTGGCCTGGGCTCTTTTCAAGTGCAACCCGGAAGACTGTGCATTGAGTTGATCCAGCCTGGGGGTTTTAAAGGACTGGAACACTGCAGTGAGGTCAGCCAAGTCACAGCCTGCGGATGAATCGCAGATGAAACAAATCACACTATGGGCCAGTCCAAGGGGATCCAAGAGCTGCACTGAATCCAGTAGGAAACCAAGGCTGCAAAGCCTGTGAGTGACTTCCCAAGAGCAGGTGCAGCCCACCCTTCCAGAGCAGGGGCTCTCAACCCAACATCCTGAACTGGTGCCAGGGGGTCATGACCACCATGCCCCTCCCACATTGTTAAATGGGAGCATGATCCTGGCTAGATGGAGAGGGGTGTGTCCCCCTGTATGGAAAAAGTGGAGAACCATTGCTCTAGGGAATGTGTCTAGTGGTTAAAGCAGGAGACCTGGGTTCTGTTCCCAACTCTGCAGCCTGGCTCTGCGCCTCAGTTTCCCCACTTGTACAATAGGAATAAAATCCTGACCTACCTCCCAGGGGGAGCATGAAACTGGATTAATTAAAGGGAGGGCCACAGAGGGAGCCTATGGGAGAGCTGGGAATGGCACCCCAGCTATATCTACCACCCGTATATTTGTGTGGTGACCGCGTGGTTCAGAGCCGCCTTACCTAGGGGCCTGAGATCTTTTGATGTGCCTGCCTACATCATCCTCTATGTATCCAATAAGTGCTGGCTGCACCCAAGGAGGCGGGAGAGCAAAGGATCCCATCTCTGATCCCATCCCAGACCATGATGTAGTTTAGAATAGCCTCAGGGATACTCTAAATTAGATCAGGCCTTCCCAAGGGTCATTAATGCAGCCGGGGATCATTGTATCACAAAGGCACCCCAGCCATGCCCCTTCCTTCTGGCCACTTCCCTTGGGGCAGAGCCTTGGAAGGGGGTAGCCAAGCCAATTAAGCAGGAATGGCACCAAGAGGCCACACAGCAACCCAGCCACTGGGAACATTCAAACAGCCAAGTCCTCTATTTTCACCTGGCTCAGCCCTGTTCTCCTTCCCCTCCCTCCCCTGTGCTCTCTTCACTCAGCCCAACCCCCTTGTCTGGCTGCCGCCCCATCCCATTCTGCCCTGCTCCCTTGCCAGTCCCAGGGCCTTTCTCCAGGTTGCACTCCCCTCCGCAACCCTATCTGCCGTACCATCTCCCGCCTTCCACAAACCATCCTTTTCCAGGAGGCTCGAAGCTATGAGCCTCTTAAACCTTTACACACAAAGAACATTAGAAACAAACAGCAACAAAATGATGTTGCCTCCAAGCCATGAGCACCAGCCTCCTAAGGGCTTGAGCTAAAGCCCACTGACTTCAATAGGAGTCTTCCCATTGGCTCCAATGGAGTCTAGATCCAAACCTAAGTGACTGCATAATCCCCCTGCACTCTTCTTGGTCACGGAGTCATACATTTTAAGGCTAGAAGGAAGCATTGTGTCTGACCACCTGCAGAACACAAGTCACATCACTTCCCTGAATTAATTTCTGCTTTAGGCCCAATAGCAGCGGTTAAACGAAAATAGTCTTTTAGGAAAAACATCCAATCTGGATTTTAAAACTTCCAGCGATGGAGAATTCTCCACAAACCCTGGTAAGTTGTGCCAATGGCTAATTCCCCTCCCTGCTAAAAAAATTCCACCTTATCTCTAGTCTGAATTTGCCTTGCTCCAGCTCCCAGCCATTAGTTCAGCTCCTACAGTCCCCATCGCCTGGCCAACTGCACAGCGCCCATCTCTGGTGCTGCTAATCCGCTGCCTGTCACCAGCACTCAATTCACTTTAAAAGCTACAGAGTAGTCTGATGGCCTCAGATCTAGTGTAAATGTGTGCAACACATGGGAGGTCAAATGGGGACACAGGCATGGTAGGAGGTTGAGCCAGGGGAGCTAATAAGTGGAACAAATAGTTAAATCTCCACTGGATGCTTTTACATGGATACTCATCCATCAAATCCTTTGTATCATTACCCCTCTGAACCCATCCCTTAGACATTCTATCTTGGGGCTCTGGTGATATGGACAAGCCACGCAAGAGTCCCTTTCATGATTTCATTGACGGAACAAGGATAATGGTCTCAAGTTGCAGTGGGGGAGGTTTAGGTTGGATATTAGGAAAAACTTTTTCACTAGGAGGGTGGTGAAGCACTGGAATGGGTCACCTAGGGAGGTGGTGGAATCACCATCCTTAGGGGTTTTTAAGGCCCAGTTTGACAAAGCCCTGGCTGGGATGCTTTAGTTGGGGATTGGTGCTGCTTTGAGCAGGGGGTTGGACTAGATACCTCCTGAGGTCCCTTCCAACCCTGATATTCTAGGATTCATTTCACCAAGAGCCCTTGTGCAACAAACAAGTGGCCACATTTTATCCTCTTCTCTCCGTCTGTGAAAGCAAATGTGATAAACAGAGAAATTTACAATGACTCTGCTCTTCGGCTTCTGCCTTATCGGAACAGGAAATTGTCTCATTCTTTAGATCCTCTGTTATTGCTATTTCTGTAATCCGCCGGGATCTGCAGGGATAAGAGGCTCCTTTGAGAAAGGGCTCGGGGACTTGTTATAACAATATGCCGCCTCCATCCAAAGTTGTAGACACAGGGTGAGAGGAAAAAAAAAAAAAAAGGTAAAATAAAATTGAGATCTCATCTGACTCCTTCAGTAGAAAACAATGAGCCAGCTTTGCTCGGGTAACTCCGATGGGACTTGAGCACAGATGCTTTGAGGAAGCATCTAGGGTTTAATCTCAGCCACCGGCAGCAAAACACTTTGTGTGCGTGCATACCTCCCCTACTCCCCTTCCCCCCCACCCACCATGAAGCCATTTTAAGGGGGCATCCTTAGATCTGGGGAGCACTATATTATTTGTGTTGTGGTAGCACCTAGAGGCCTCATCTAAGATCAGGGCTCCACTGTGCAAGGCGCTGTTCGTACACGCCCCCTAAGAGACGGTCCCCTACCCCAATGAGTTTACAATCAAACAGATGAAGGATTATCATCCCCAGAGGCACATGAATGCTAAGTGATGTGCCCAAGGTCACACAGGGAACCCATGGCAGAGCTAAGAACTGAACCCCTGTTTCCCAGGCCGGCACTGTAACCTCAAAGCCATCCTTTCTCTCAGCTTCCTCCTCTGATAGTAGTAGACTCCAGTTCCACCATCTATACCTGCAACAGAGGGCCCAAGGTTGAAATAGCATGCTCAATAAGCCTTGGTTTAGCGTGCAGAACGGCAGAGGCCTAGATCCACAGACAGATGGGCAGAGGGCTAAGGTGCGATACCACCTGTGCGGAGCAGCTGCTGCTATGTATGAGCACTGGGTGTAGCTGGGGAACCCAAAGGGTCACACGGCCAGGCAGGGCAGAGCAGAGCAGAGCAGAGAGCTGTGAGGCACAGGCTCCAGGTTCACGTGCTGTTAGACAGATGCAAAGATAAGAAGGAAAGAACTTCTTTGTTTAAACACAAGCTCCCGTGGAGAAGAGCTCGCCGGCCGTCAATCCGAACTTGAACAGAACTCCTCGACTCCGGGGGGTGGCCAAAAAAGCTTCATTCACATTTTTTGCCCAGTTGGGCCCAGGAGCGTGCAGAAGACTGGTCTACGCGCATCTTCCGCCCCCAGCTGCAGAGCAAAGAGATGCAGGGCCCGGTTTCCCACCTGGGTGTAATGGTGGAGAAAGCAGAGATCCGGGGGTGGAGGCGAGAGGAGACTCAGGCCCCTCGGACATTTGTAAATGCTCAGGGAAGCGCTGGTGCAGCATCTGAAATTCAAAGTGCTTTATCTGAGGAAGCAAAGGGAATGTCGGCCCCTGCCGGGATTTAGCTGTGAAATTCAAGCAGGGGCAGAGGGACTGTCAAAGAGATGCCAATTTTGACCATCTTCCGACTGGGATTGTCGAATGGAAACTAAGGGAGTTAGGCACTCCGTCTTCCTTCATCTCCCGTGGAAATATCAAGTTAGTCTCCCTCCATCCATACCAAGCAGGTGCGTCCCAGAGCCGACCGTCCCCAGCAGGGGAGCGCACGCATGAAGGAAACTGTTCTCTGACAGGTCAGTGGCTGCAGAGGGAGTGGGTATACTTTAACGAGAAGGGCGGCTGTGTTGCCTCCAAAGGGAGCTGGGGACAGCACGGTGCTAGCCTCTAATAGGATCGTTAGCAGCTTGAGTGCTGAGGAACCCGGCACCGTACCAGCCCCGAAAGGGAGGCGAGCCTTATTGTCGAATTGCTACTTGACAGCCAGCTTTTGGCAGCCCTAAATTATCCCATGACAAGCGGCAGCGAGGAGGTGAGCAACCTTGCGCATAATCTACAATCATTATCATTTCCATCTTTATTACCCACAGTGTGCCGAGCACATTACGGCAGCTTTAAGGGAGCTTTTGTTTTGCAATAATTCCTTAAGAAACCTGCTTTCTTGTTAGTATCTCCCCTGCCAGCTCATCAAAATGGAAATGCTGCTCGAGGCTCCATTTATTTTCTTTAATTCGCCTTCCTACTTTTAACCGGAGCAGCTGGGCTTGGTAGCAAATCTCACCTCTGGAATGTGGCGCTGGAAGGTTTAAATAGCACGCTCTGGTGCCCTGGTAGGTGCCATCTCCTCAGGAGGGATGTTTAACCACATGCACCAGAGAAAAGGATCTCCATTTAAGAGCTCATGGCAGGTTTCAAAAGGACTGCAGGGACAAACCCGGTGCCCAGAGCTGGCACTCCTCCACGATGTAACAGGTTCTAATGTCCAAGCCTTCAAGGAGCCGCTACTGAGTTCAAGGCGCCACTGTGTCTCCCTACACAAGTGTTACTCCACCACAACAGCTGGCGCAAAGGCAGACAGGAGGGCACGTTCTGGCACTTCTCTGAGCGCAGGTTCTGGATCAAGGGAAATTCCTCCACCGACCCAGTCTGGTGCAACAACCACCACCAGCAATTCCCAGAAAGTGCCTGCAGAAGCCTCTGCAATGGGGGGTGGACATAGCACGTCATGGCACGTGCAGCATCTTCAGAAGAGCACACGGGAGAGCAGAGGCCAGAGCGGGGGTGGAGCAGGTGGACCCTGCAGTAAAAATCAGTGAGGGTGACAGCAATGTGATGGGAGGAGCAGGGCTGAATCTATTACCTTTACACCCCTGCCTACCATCTCCAGCTCTGGGAAGTGCCCTGAGATACTATCAGGCACAAGAGGCACCGAGAAAAGACCAAGTCTGATTAAGCTTCCCACTCCTGCAAGAGGGAATCCAAGATGGCAGCCAGGATGGAAGAAAGCAAGATGGGAAGGGCTCATCGGTTACAGATTTCAGAGGGACGAGAGCATAAGGGTTCATTGTCACAGACCACAAAAGCTGGGGCAGGGAGCGTTAGTGGTAGTAACTTTGAAACTGGACTTCTTTTCTGGCTGGGAGAGGGAATTTGGTCAGCTCCATGGACAGAGATTTTCTTTATCAAATTCAGGATGCTCATTCTCACTTCATTACAAAGGAGGTTTCTTTAGAGCTGACTTTATGATGAGAAAGTTGCTACCATCAATAGAGAAATACAGAGATGCCATAGACAGACAGATACTATACAGAAACCATCCACAGAAGCTGTGGACAGACATCCAGATAGACAGACGCCATCAGAGACAGAAATCTTAGACACACAGATACTATATTACATGGACACACACCATCAATAGGTAGATACATACCTAGACAGATAGCTAGCTAGACATATAGATAGATACTATCGATAGACACAGACACCTAGACTAGCCAGACAGATGCCATTGACAGACATCATACAGATACCACCGATAGATGCTGCAGGCAGACAGACAGGCACCTAGCTAGCTAGACAGACAGATAATTACAATCTCAATCTCAATATTTCATTTTCGATAGCATTTCTCACCCACACTGCTGACACAGTGACACTCCTAGAGGATAATAGGCACCCAGAGTCATAGACACAGCTATTGAAAATGTGACACTCCACTACAGAGAAGAATTCTAGGTTTCTAGTATCACGCAGGGTATAGCGAATGCTGATCAGTGCCTCCTTTTTGATATCCCTCCCACTGCCCATAGTACTGCTCAATGACGTTAATAACCATTGGTTATTGCAGTACATCATAGTACTGGAGTTAAAGATGAGCAACCAGGCTTAGATCGTCTCCCCAAGATGAACAGAGCAGAATATCGGAAGCAACACACACTTTCATAAGGAACAATACTCTTCATTAACCACGCTCCTTTGAGACTATGATTCCTAACACTGGTCTGTCTGTATTACGGCTGAAGTTCTGGCCCAACTTGCTTCTATCTGCACTGACTGCACAGTTGCCTTTAACATCATGTTAGTCAGCAGGACTCCTTGGAGTCATGGCCTGACACCACGTAATTTGCTACTGTAGACAAGGGCCAGGAGTGATGGTGCCTGGCGCAAGAGGGTTACGTTTTCCGCTTGCCCTGGTCCCTGCTACCAGATGTGCTCTCTGTCCCCCACCACAGCCAAGCGGAGGAATTTGTCACAGGAGCTTGTGTTGCCAAAACATGCAGGTGTTAATTAAAATCACAGCAACCCAGTAATCGAGAGAGAAACAGCAGAGTCAAGGGGCTGTTTTTCTTTTCCTCGTTGTCTCTCTCCCCAGATCTCCTGGGCTGGTAATGCCGAGAGTGTCGCTGTTACGCAACTTCCCTGTTTTTCAGGGAGTTTTACTGCTGGGCAGAGGCGCCCGAATGGCAACCCTGGAGCCCTCTGTATATACACAGGGCGTGGGAAGTGGCATGGCAAGCTTCCCGGGTGCACCCTGTGCCTTGAAACTATCCAGTGAGTCAGATGGGGGCTTATTGCACAGAAGTTGGGGCGGGGGGGGGAGGGGAGAAGAGAGGATGAATGGAAGCAGAAGAGGACAAGGCAGAGAGGAGGTAGATCCAGGTACTGCTCCCACTGTCTCCTGGCGTGACCTCAGCCAAGTCACTTAAGGTCTGGCTCCGCTTCCAGCTGGAGACGTCAATCCCAGCTTGAGGAGACGCACTAGCTCTGATTGAGCTAGCCTGCTAAAAAGTGGGGTTGCCACGGTGGGCTGAGCAGCAGGAGGGGCTAGCCACCCCAAGTGGGATCCCATCCAACAGACTGGCGTGTATTTGGGGTAGCTCACCCCTTCTGCTCCCAGGGCTACCCTTCGGTTTCTAGCACAGCAGCTCACTCAGAGCGAATGCGGGCGTGTCTCCTCAAGCCGGAAGGGACACCTTCAGCTCCCCGTGCGGATGCAGCCTAAATCTCTCGCTGCCTCAGTTCCCCATCTGTACAACCAGGAGAACGGTCCTTCTTTGGTCTGTCTTGTCCATTTCAATCTTCAGCTTTCAAGGAGAGACAGTCCCTGCCCTGGGGGTATTACAGGACCCGGCACAACCGGGCTAGGCACCAGCAGAACACAAACAAGTCAGCCCAGTTAGCAAGCAGAGAAGAGGAGCTAAGGGTCTCATTCTCATCTCCCATTTGAAGAGAGTGAGGGGAGACCGGGCTCCATGGGTGCATCCATTCCTTGACCTGTCTGTTGAGGCTGCCAGTCACAAGGGTGGCTACTGAAAAGCTTTCGACGCTGGGCTGAGACCTGACTATTTGCACTTGTGCTGGAGGGTTATGAGATCCTTTGGGCTTGGGAGGTGGCATGTTTTCAATGCCCCACACTTAGTGTTAGGAGGACATAGCTCACCTCCAGGCTGAGCTTAATACCAGACAAATGGGACGGTATTTACCTACTGCAGGCTGTGAATCTCCCCAGGATTCCCAGCAGAACTACCAGCCATTGGCTGTGTTTCCAGAAATGAAGTTACTCTAGGGCTGAGGCAATGGGGGGGCAGCCAGAACACATGTAGCAGCAGGACACCTGGCCCCCTTACAGCTTCTGCTCAGAGCCTGGCAATGGCAGCCGTCACTACCAGCGGCACATCCCATTTCTCAGCACCAGGGACATTAAAACAGTCCGGGAGATGTTGAGTCACCCCCACCCCTCGAGAGGCTCAAGCTGTAGCAGCTCGTCCTTTTAGCTCTGGAGATCCCCAGCTCAATCCCCACTGTGTCAGCCAAGATGGCAGCCGTCACACGAGTGGGGGATCATCCGGCCGGAGAGGGGGACCTATAACACACGTTCACCAGTGATGAACCAGTCCATCCGGAGGGCATGTATAGGTTGGGTAGGGGGGCCTTTGCATCTGGCTTTGGTCAGCGTTAGGGCAGCAGGGTATATTATGGGCACTGCCAATAACTACGGGGGTGAGGGCACAGCCATGAACCATCTGGGAGATCTCCCACCCATGCCCACTTTGTCTGAACACAACAGCAGCCAGACTCCAGATTTGCTGGGATGCTCAGGCTGGGGAGAGGGTTGTGATACCCATCAATTGTGGGAGCAGTAATCTTCAGGTGCCCGGGAGAACCGTGCCTGGCTATCTCACTCACCCAGGCTCTGCCTCCGTCAGACTCCCTGCATCCTGGGCCAGAGTCCTGTGTGCGACAACTTCAGCCAGCCCAGCCCAGTAGGACTCACACTGCCTGCCTTTCAACACAGCCTTGTCTGACAGGGAGGAGATGGGCAGGGGGATGAGAGAGAGAGAATATTGGGGAAGAGAAAGTAATAAAGAGAGACACACAGGGAGAAGGAAACGAGGGGAGTGAAAGAAGAGCACAAGAAAGATGGAGTGAAAGACAGAAGGTGCCGGGGGAAAAGAAGACAGAACAAGAGGGAGAACCAGCAAAGGCAGCGAGTTCACTCTAGTCTGGCAGGTCTCCAGTGGGAGGGGGAGCTCCCTTACCCACTGAGATCCCGAATCCAGAAGGCTCACAGGGGGAAACCATCACACCTCTCTCTGGACATGTTGCTCCCCGCACCGTGCGTTCTTATCCTGTTACCTTTCAGCAAAGCGGGGGACATGGGGCATGAACCAAAACCACAGGCTCTCCCCCACCCCCTCCCTCTTACCTTTTCCGCCGACTGTGACGTCCCAAAAAATATGGGGATGAAGGCTAACCAGACGATGCAGGTCGTGTACATGGTGAACCCGATGGGTTTGGCTTCATTAAAGGTCTCCGGAACCCCGCGGGTCTTAATGGCGTACACAGTGCACGTCACCATGAGGAGCATGCTGTATCCGAGCAAACAGATGAGAGACAGGTCGGAAATGTCACATTTGAGGATACCCCGGGCAAAGAGGGGGTCCGTAGTCCGCTGATCCTCATAGTCAATGATGGAGTGAGAGGGATCCACAATGAACCAGATGCAGACGCCCATCAGCTGCAGAGAGATGAGGCTGAAGGTGATGACCAGCTGGGAGGCGGGGCTGATGAAGCGAGGGGCGCTGACCGACTTCTTGCCCTGCTCGAAGATGCGGTAGATGCGGTTGGTCTTGGTGAGCAGGGCCGCGTAGCTGATGCTCATGCCCAGCCCCAGGAAGATACGCCGCAGCGAGCAGGTGCCCATGCCGGGTTCGGCGATCATCAGGAAGGTGGTGGCGTAGCAGAGGAAGATGCCCGTCAGCAGCACGTAGCTGAGCTCCCGCCCCGAGGCCTTGACGATGGGCGTGTCGTTGTAGCGCACGAACGTCACCACCACAAAGAGGGTGGCGATAATGCCCATGAGGGCGATGAAGACGGGCACCACAGCCCAGGGCGAGCTCCACTCCAGCTTCACGATGGGGATGGGGACGCAGCTGGTGTGGTTCTCATCGGGGCGCTCGTTAAAGCGGCACATCTTGCAGTGGAACTCGTCCAGCTGGTACTGGTAGCCGTCGCAGCGCTCGCAGTGCCAGCAGCACGGGATGCCCTTCACCAGCTTCTTCCTCTCGCCCGGCTTGCACGGCTGGCTGCAGATGGAGCTGGGGAGCTGGTGGGCCCCCCCAGGCCAGTGCATGCGCTCTATCTGCGGGAAGAGAGAGGAGAGGCCTCGCTGATCAACAACGAACTCAGCCCTTTGAGTGTACAAGGGGCTGGTAACACTGACTTGCTCTAAGCACAGTGTGGGCAAGTGTTGGGTGAGCTTGCCTCAGTCACCGGTAGCCTAAGGGCTTGTCTACTTGGGGAGTTTAAGCAGGATTAAAGCAAGTTAAAATCGAGTTAGTCCACTTTATCATTTGTGTGCCTGCAATGCTACTGAAAACTACTTTGGCAGTCTCCCAATGGCTACCCCACACTGCTTTGTGGGCGATCTTTACTGATCTCCCCAGCTCAGGGGTCAAGTTGACCGGATGTCCCCTCCCCAATATGTATGATGGGATGATGCTACATTTTGTCCATACACGACAACAGTTGTGATAATACCCAAGAAGCCCTATAGCATGCCTCGAGCGGCCGTGTGGAGCCAGGCCGAGATGCTGGATCCCATCAGGAGCTGGGGAGAAGCGCGATGCTGGAAGCTCTCATGCCAGCCACTGCAATAAAGACCCTTTTTGTGGACATTGCTGGGCAGATGACTGAGAGGGGCTATGGCCAGGATGCCGAACAGCGCTAGATGAAGAGCAAACAGCTCAGGAGAATATACGTTAAAACAAGAGATGACAGGAAAAGGTCCGGTGGGAAACATGCAACTGGTCCATTTTTTGAGGAGCTGGACAGGACTTTGCATAATTACGTGACCACTCAACCCAGGCAGATAGTGGAGCCTCCTGCTCACTAACACCCCCTTTCCCCTCCAAGGATAACCAGCAAGACTCATTGGAGGATGAGCTCAAGAGGCCAATGAAGAGATCTCCCTGGAAAGACAGGATCTCTTCGGGACCAAGTACCCTGATGCCAGCCATGTGGAAGACAAGCCCCATTTCTGCCCTGCAACAATCAACTCCAATTCCTAGGCAGCACAGCCCAGACCGGAACTCAGGAGGCTGATCCTACAGAGGGAACCTCAGCATGTACATTTTAATTATTATTATTTTTTAAATAATGAAATATTTAAATTTCAATGTATTATGAGGATGCCATCCTACCGTGCTAGCTTCCGTTCTAGGCGCCCCATGGCCACTGCCATTGTAGGCAGGTGTGAGGGAGAAGCCTTTCTGAAATGGAGGTCCACGCTTCCCTCTGTTGATCCACATTTTCTGTTCGGGCCCCTGGCTCCCCTTTCCAAAATGGCGGCTCTGCTGGCTGGGCTATCAACCTCCATCTCATGCTAAAGCCTGTTCTCAGACCCACATTTTAGAGGGCACATGCCCATACCTATTTTCTTTTCCCCTTCCCTCAGTTGTCCTGCAAGGCAAACGCCTGCCCTCCCCCTCACACCCTGTCTGCCAGTTCAAAATGGCGGCCGGCAACATGGTGCAGCTGTGGCCTCTACCCCATCACCACCTGTGGCAGATTTGCTTAATACCTATGCCTAGGGAGGTTGTAGAATCTCCATCACTGGAGATTTTTAAGAGCAGGTTAGACAAACGCTTGTCAGGGGTGGTCGAGATAATACTTAGTCCTGCCACGAGTGCAGGGGACTGGACTAGATGACCTCTCGAGGTCCCTTCCAATCCTATGATTCTATAATGGAAACACCCCTTTGTGTGACAGGAGACTGTGGTTACAGCAAAAGAAGCTAGTGTTCTCAATTTACGTGAGATAGACATGAGCATGCAATGCTCAAATGTCTAGACAAAAATTGAGAATTTTTCCAACCTTAGATTTTGCTTTATTGCCCCTGCAGACTGGGTGAAAGTGCAGAGGAAAATAGATAGGCTTTTGCAATGATTGCCTGAAGCATTCACTGTTCCCGGTCTTCCTGTACGTAAGCCTGTGAAAAGCCACAAAGAGCTTTTCTATCCCCACAGCAAAGCTGTTTCACTGTAAAAATGCACGTTACAGGGCATTTCTACCTCAGTGGCACACTCAATTTTTGTCTAGACATTATGAGGATTGGCAGCACAGCCATTCCCTCAGGATAACTCCCAACTCCTGTCCACTCCTGTAGCACTTCCAGGGGACCATCTCAGGGAATAACTTCCCAGCATATCTCATTGGTTGGGCCTTCATCTTCTTAAATAAAGCCATTCTCTGCCGTTTAGGCCTGGTCTACACTACAAACTTAGGTCGGCGGAAGCAGCCTTAAGTTAACCTAATAATGTATGCATCTACACTACCAGCTCCCTTCCGCCAACCTAAGTTGCCTGTAACATTGTCTTCTGTACTCCACATCCGCAAGAGATATAGCACTTAATTCAATGTTGATGGGTCAACAGAGAGGTAGTGTAGACGCAGCACTAGTCATCTGCCTCAGGATATCATCCAGAGTCAGCACAGCCTAAAAGGGAGGTATCCAGCTGGCCCCCATGTTCACCCGCTAATCCCTCTGATGCCACATAAGCACCTCCGAGGCAAAACCAACCCGGGAACATAATTCCTGACCACAACCCCATTAAATCACTCTCCCCCAGCCACCAAGATACAAAGCCGAACAGACAAAAATCCCAATGCACACACCATTTACCATCTCCGAGGTTCCCCAAGCCTGAGAAGAATCGCAGGGAGGTAAAGCCAGAAATAGATACAACCCCCCCCACACACACACACATACTGTCACAGCCTCTCTAGAATACAAACAATAACCATTTGTGATATATTTACTACTCCCACATCCCCGGCACCTGCCCTGGCCAAGCCTCCAAGGACAGGGGCCATCAATGGCTGAGTGTCTGGCCAATATCAGGGGAGGGGAAACTCCTGATGAAAAGTTCACAGACATCACTGCAGAGCCCCCAAACTCCTGTACACAGCAGAGAGGTGAGGGCAGTATCTGAGGACGGAGAGGGAAGCAGACAAGGACGTCTCCAGGGAGGTCACTGCAGTGGCCAAGGAGAGTGTGGCAGTTGCCAGGGAAAGCATCGTCATGGTCAAGGACAGTCTAGAAAGACAGAGGAAAATGGAGAGGCAACTGCTGGAAATGATACAAACTAAAATGCCCGGCTGCCACATGGGTTACTATTTAGGTAGCAGGCACTGCAGTACTGCAAACCAGCACCCCAGCCACATTATGCAGCCCCTGGGCAATATGGGCCTCTGGCAATAACAACTCATCCCACCATGCCACCAAATCATGCTCCCAGAGAGGCCAGTCCCTTCACAGACTCTAGCCCAGGGCACTAAGAACCGCGGCGACTGGAACCACAGCTCTTCTGAGCCCTCTATCGCCCCTGGCAACATCAAGCCTTGGCACTCCGCTTCAGAAGGTCCATGAACCAGAAGAGGCAGAGCGAAGGGGTATACTCACCTATGGCTTTAAGCCCCAACGCCACTCTTTGCATTGTGCCCTGTTGCACCTTGCTGCTCCGTTTTGCGGCTGGTTTAATGAAATGGTTCCTTGTCGCTAGAGAATAGACTGCTTTTTAAATGTGTCATTTAATAATTAAAAGCCATTGTTTTATTATCGTTTCAGTTCAAGGTTAATTTCTCTTTGTTACGTAATAGATTGTTTAATAATAAAAACCTGAAAAACATTTTTGGTAAGGAGCTGACTGTTCCTTTTCCACAGAAAGCCCTTAAGTTTGCACTAATTCATAAGGTTTTACACCACACGGGCAAAGACACAAGATACAATAGGGACTGCCACAACGTTGCACTCCCAGGGCTCATAAACCCTGAGCTGCTCAAAAAACTCCCAACTCTCCCTTGCCCCAGGTTAACAGCTGGATGTGCAGCTACACAATTTCAGGCCTGAGACTCAGAATAAGAGCAACCTGACAACATTGCACCGGCTGCTTCTATATTGCATTGTACACCTACTGGCTGCTGCGGAATACAATGTGTTGCTATAACCTTTGAAACGTTTGTTTTTAATGCTGCTTCCAAACTAGTCCACCAAGAGCACCATCTCCCTTTCAAACAGCCTGTCATAACTATAAAGGGAAGGGTAACAGCTCTCCTGTGTACAGTACTATAAAATCCCTCCTGGCCAGAGACTCCAAAATCCTTTTACCTGTAAAGGGTTAAGAAGCTCGGGTAACCTGGCTGACGCCTGACCCAAAGGACCAATAAGGGGACAAGATACTTTCAAATCTTGGGGCGGGGGGGAAAGCTTTTGTTTGTGCTCTTTGTTTGGGAGTTCATTCGCTCTTGGGACTGAAAGGGACCAGACATCAATCCAGGTTCTCCCCATCTTTCTAAACAAGTCTCTCCTATTTCAAACTTGTAAGTAAAAAGCCAGGCAAGGCGTCTTAGTTTTACTTTGTTTTCTCAACTTGTAAATGTACCGTTTACTAGAGTGTTTATCTCTGTTTGCTGTACTTTGAACCTGAGGCTAGAGGGGGGTCCTCTGAGCTCTAAGTTTGATTACCCTGTAAAGTTATTTTCCATACTGATTTTACAGAGATGATTTTTACCTTTTTTCTTTAATTAAAAGCCTTCTTTTTAAGAACCTGATTGATTTTTCCTTGTTTTTTAGATCCAAGGGGGTTGGATCTTGATCCTCCAGGAATTGGTGGGAGGAAGGAGGGGGATGGTTAATTTCTCCTTGTTTTAAGATCCAAGGGGTTTGGATCTGTATTCACCAGGGAATTGGTGAAGAGTTTCTCAAGGCTTCCCAGGGAAGGGAATCCACTTGGGAATGGTGGCAGTGGACCAGATCTAAGCTGGTAGTTAAGCTTAGAAGTTTTCATGCAGGCCCCCACATTTGTACCCTAAAGTTCAGAGTGGGGAAGCAGCCTTGACACAGCCAAACGTACACTCTGTTGCCGCTCTGCTTTTACTGAGGCAGTAGTTAAATAGCTCCTTCCTTCTGTCCAAGCAGCCTGAAAATGGCTTCATTAGCCAGGGAAGCAGAGGACGAACCGGAGGAAATGTCCACGCCATTAATGTCCGTCATGTTCTTGGGGCAACCAGCCCTTTCTCCGTTAAGATAAATTAAGCTGAGTTCCAAAATCTCCTAGCATTGGGATCCCTTGCAGAACATCCTGCGTTTATGTCCGCAAATCTACCACCAAATCTTCCTGGTGGGCAACCAGCCTGTGGAGCACCCTGGAGAAATACCCCTTTGTGTTTCTGAATTCTGAACCCTGAGTAGGGGTAGAGCAAACAATAGGCACCTGGGTCCCTTCAGTTGCCCCAGTACAGTTTGGGAACCCGTGTGTGCAAAGCCATCAATAAACTCCTGACCATTACCAAGCTTCAGAACCCGGTGCTACAATCTCTCTTCCATGGCTTCACACACCTGCATGACAATAACCCAATGGTCAATCTCCCCACACCATACTGGTGCACTATGGACCGGTTGCATTTGGGGGCAGCCAGCTTCCAGATGCCAGTGGTGACCCGCTTCTCCATGGGTACGGAGCCCCACATGTTGGTATGCTGCTACTGCAGCTCCCAGGGTTAGTTCAGCACATATCTCGAAAATGGTTGCCTTCTCCATCCTGAAATTCTCTCACAACTTCCTGTTAGCTCAGAACAAACTTCCCCCACCAATCCCAAGTCCCAAAGCGTCGCTGCATGCTGTGAAGCTGCTCCAGGAATCAGTCCTGTACTATCACTTGTTTGGTGTCTTCCTCTGTTTCTTCATTCTCACCCTGGATCCACCAACACTGAAAACTCTCCTGCTGCCGGAGGAGCTGCTACTGTGACATCAACTGGTTGCTGGTTCAGTAGGCGAAGTCCAAAGCCAAATTTATCCGGCTTTAAATGCTGAAATAGCCCGCAAGTGGCCACTGCATATTCAAGGTTGTCTACATAGTGGCATGGAGCATTGTTAGGTCCATGCTGGCCAGCAGAACTTCAAAAATGGCACTAACGCGCCCCCCCCCCCCCCCCCCCAAAAAAAACGGGGGGGGGGAGACAGATGAATCATGGGATTTTTTTTAAATGTGAATTCACCTGGCTGCTGCTCTACATCCCACTGTTCACAGCGAGAAAAATCCCAGAATGCACACTGCTCAGCAGTGAAGCAAAGCACCATGGGATACCACGTCCTGAGTCTGCAGCAAACCGCCACCACAGATACACAATGACATGCATGGATAGAGGGCACACCATCCTGTGTGTACGCTGTTACTGCGGCTTGCGTATTGCACGTGAACTGATGCACATCAAAAAGCTGTAGATTAAACCCCCCAAGTAGACAAGCTCTAAAATAGGTAAGACTCCAGATCCCTAGAATGGCAATGATAGTGCATTCGTCTCCTAGCACACACCTGTCTGCTCACCATGACAGAAAACTGTGTGAGAGGGTGGAGATCTGAGCCATCAGAAAATACTGATTCATCAAGGCTGAAACTCTTTGTGGGGAAGAGTCAGTTTCAACTAATTTCCTGTTTCGAAAAGAGTTGGGGAAAAAAGTAGATTTAAAATTGTGGAAATGTCTGTTTAGACATTCTTGAAACCCCAAAAAGTTCCATTTTTCCATTTGAAATGACTTCTCTTTTGAAATTTTAAGTTACTTTGAAGAAAAAAATAAAAAGGCAAAATCAAATCAAAACGTTTCCACTGACCTAATCCAATTTTTTTTTAATTTTCAGTTCATGAACATTTTCATTATTTTGACTTTTTTGTCCAAATGTGCAAATGAGAAATTGTTTTTGGAATTCCAAAAGCATTCTCATGGGGCAGGAAAACGTTCTCCTGTCCAGATCTACCTATAATGTTGCCGGAGCGACTAGCGTTTGAAAAACAGGGGAAAAGATTAAATTGTTGCCTGAAAACCTATTCTTGGCTGCAATGATAGGATAATGGCTTCTATTAATATACCACCATCTACCCCATGATGCCAAAGTACACAAATAACTTCACAGACTATACAGGGACCAGTTCAACAGGCACTGAATTGCAGCCACCTCTGGGGTGAAAGGAGGCAAAGGCTACAGGCAGAGAATCATTGGTTTCATTAGTTCTCATTCAAAGACCCAACACAGACCAAGCTGTGAGCCACAAGGAGAGAATAACGACCCCCAAAGACAAGGGAAAAAATAAATTGTTTGGCCCAAAGGTTACAAAATTGTGGCAATGTTTTCTTTGAAAAGCTCTAGCATCCCCGTGCTGTCAAGGAGGGATTTGCAATTAGACGGGGGGGGGGATGGTCTCTGTGTCAGGGATGTGCCTTTTGCCACCCAGGGTGAAAATCAGCCTGATTTGGGCCAAATTATAAAACCGGGGGGGGGGGGGGGGGAGAAATAAGAGTGGAAAAAGTAGCATGGGACCATGTAATTAAACACAATATCATGATGAAGATACATAAGGGGGGTTGAATTAACGTAGCACAAACAACTTCAACTCTAGCATTTCCTAACTTTTGACGGCTTGATTTTACAATCTTAATAACGTTCTTTTTAGGTAGGGTTTGTTTGTTTGTTGGGGGGTATGATATATCTTAATGGTGTATTGAACACAGGCTGGGAACGGTTCGGCACAATTAGTGGAATTGGTTGGTGTGTCTAGTTTTGGAATTCCCAATCCCACGTCACCTCTCTTCAACTAATGCAATGCTCCCTAATGGAAGCTCTAGGGATGAAGGGATAAAGCTGTTGGCCCTGTCTCTTTGCTGGGACCATCTCCACTGACTCCACAGCCAAATGCAAAACCAGTCCAAGGTCTTACTTTTAAGTGCAGGTGATCGGTCCAGTGCCCAATGACTTTGTACTCAGCAGTAGAATTTTTGATCTGGTATTGGTAGATGTCATAACGGCCAGGTGCATCTCCATTCTCGTTAAACGTCACCGGCATCCCAGCAATGCCTGCAAGACAGGAAAGTTAACATCAGAGAGCAAAGCAACATCTGCTCCAATGATGTGCAGTGTGTCTGATCCATCTAGCGCAGTGTCCCATTCAACTCCTGATAAAGTCAATGGGATCTTTGCTATTAACTTCCGTGGAGTCCTTAGATCAGAGGTTCTCAAACTGTGGTCTGCGGACCATCAGTGGTCCACGAGCTCCATTCAGGTGGTCCGCGGATAGTTCCCTCTAAGGTGCATACCTGCGTGGTCGCACACGAGGGAACGAAGAGCCACCCACCTAATTAGTGGAGCCCCGCAGGCGTGGCACCACTAATTAGGTGCCTGAACCCTGGAGAAGACACGCATGTAAGGTCAGGTGGTGGCCTTGGGGGGAATAGAGGGTAACTGGGAGGGGGAAGTGAGGTGAGAAGAGGTGGGGGGAATTTGGGACATGCAGGACTGTGGTGGCCAGAGAAAGAGGCGACTTTCCCCAGCTCCAGGGCTGCCGGGGAGACACGGCCCCCCTTCCTGCCTCAGCTCGGGGGCTGCCACCATGGGGGAAAGACCCCCACTCCTTCCCAGCCACAGCTCGGGAGCTGCCGTGGCGGGGGAGAGAGGGCACATCCATCGCATTAGAAAGGTAAGACTACTGATATTAAAATATGAGTTGTGTGATTTTATTTGTAGAACAAAAGAAGTTAATTATTATTACAGTTTTTTTTATATAATGCTTTTATCCAAAGCACTTTACAATAGTTAGCTAACGATACACACAACATTTGGAAAGATCATTAAGTGGTTCGCCAACACCCTCAGCAATTTTCAAGTGGTAGGCGGAAAAAAAAGTTTGCCTTAGATTATTCTCTTCTTCCATAGTATCTTCCCAGTGTCATGGATTCTGGTGACATTTGATAAATACTATTAAAAAAAATAAACCAGCCTTGCAAACCTGCTAGGACAATTTACCAGCCTGTAGAGACAGAGGACAAATGGATACTTAGCTATTTGGTTACCATTAATTCAATAGTCAGACAAAACTACATTTGCCTTCTAAACAAAGAGCACACCTGTCCCAATTTTTATTAACAACATTTGGCTAGAAATGCCTGGTTTGATAAATAATGCGTAAACAGAAGTTTCACTCCATTTAATAAAATCACAGAAACAACACATCCTGGGGAGTATAAAGGGGCTCCCTCTGCAATATGCCAACATCCTTTTAAACAGAGAGATTTGATGATTATATTACTGCAGAAGGTTTCTCTAAACAAAAGCTCACTGTTGTACTGATGATCGTAGAATTGTAGAAACGCAGGGCTGGAAGGGACCTCGAGAAGTCATCGAGTCCAGCCCCCTGCACTGCGGCTGGACCAAGTAAACCTAAAGCTTCCCTGACAGGGGTTTATCCAACCTGTTTTTAAAAACTTCCAATGATGGGGATTCCACAACCTCCCTTGGAAGCCTGTTCCAGAGCTTAACTACCCTGATAGTAAGTTTTTCCTAATATCTAACCCAAGTCTTCCTTGCTGCAGATTAAACCCATTACTTCTTGTCCTACCTTCAGTGGCTGTGGAGAAGAATTGATCACCATCCTCTTTTTAACAGTTATTAGCATATTTGAAGACTGTAGTCAGGTCCTGCCCCCCTCCGTCTTCTTTTTTCAAGACTAACCATGCCCAGGTTTTTTTTAACCTTTCCTCACAGGTCAGGTTTTCTAAACCTTGTAGCATTGTTGTTGTTCTCCTCTGGACTTTCTCCCATTTCTCTACATCTCTCCTAAAGCACGGTGCCTGGACCTGGACACAGCACTCCAGCGGTGGCCTCATCCATGCCGAGTAGAGGGGAGCAATGACCCCCCCCCGTGTCTTACTTCTGACACTGATCCTTTTGTCTCTGGTATTTACCCACAAGGATTTGTAAACTTGTTAAAACATCCAAAATAAACAAACAGATAAAAAAACAAATCCGCTTGCCCATGCAGATGAAGATAATGAAAAAACAAAAACGCATGGAGTCAGATCCTCAGCTGGTGAATGTCAGTGCAGCTCCCTTCAGCACCTGGCCTCCTCACTTGGCAACAACTACTTAATTGCCTTTGGCCAGCAGGCGATTAGAATTTGGCAAGGCTGAAATTAATTAATAAATATCACATCATCAGTGCCTAGATACTGCAGGGAGGGGGTCGTTAGAAATTCCTTGGACCTGATATGGAAGGCTGTTGGCCTGGTAATGGCAGAACCGTTTGGAGAGACTCTGGGGCTGGTATCCCCCAGCCTCACACCTTGTGCGGTCACTCTTAGGCCCTAACTCAGCAAAGCATTTAAACAACATGCGTAAGTCCATCCCTCTTCAGCGAAGCCTGGCACTTCACTATTAGGAAGTGCTGCAGTCTCATGGCCAGTGGAACGGACGCATGAGCGTAGATGCTTTGCCCGGTCGGGCCGGCCTGTTGGATTGCAGCCTTAGGCCAGCACAGAACACCTCCAGATCAGAATTCTCCACTCACACCGGTGGTAGCAGTTCACACACCCTTTGCACAAGTGCAAATGGTTCCAAAAGGTGCCAAGCGGAGAGGCAAGCTGAGAGGTTATGACAGAGAGGGGGGAGGGGGAAGACGGGGGGGCACATTATTGAGAGAGAAAAAGAGAGAAATGACACTACAAAGTTATGTTGGCTTAACTACATCACTCGGGGCTGTGCAAAATGTCATGCCCTGTGCAATCTAACTAAGCCAACCTAAGGTCCAGTGTAGACACTGCTAGGTCAACAGAAGAATTGTTCTCTCCACCTACCTACCACCTCTCGGAGAGGTGGATTTACTACAACGATGGAAAAACCCCTTCCGTCACTGCAGCACGTGTCTACACTCCAGTGCTGCAGCTGTCCTGCTGTAGCATTTCTGGTGTAGACATAGCCCGAGAGAGAAGGACTATGTAGAGTAGATGCCAGAAGAACTAATTCACTCCCATGTGGAAATCAGCCTGCTTTTCCTCACCTGTGTCATTTATCCGATCAATCGCATTACCCGTGTAAAGCAGATTGCAAAGGGCACTCTGCAGGGCTCCCTTCCCACCCGCTAGTGGCCTGCACAGTCTCACACCATCTTCGGATGTCTGGGAGTCTCTTTCTTAAAGCACTGAATAATAAATCCACATACAGTGTCAGGGCATCATGACGCTACATCATTCATTCAGCAGGAGTGGTGATCTCCTCTCAGCAGTCAGCTATGCAGCTTGCCGAGGAAAACAGCCACACAGCATCTCTCGCATTTATATACAGGCTGGGCGAACGCGGAGTTCATGAAATGGAGGGGCTGGAAGCAGTGGCTACAAGCAGGCTTAGTCCAGACAGATGCTGTGCATAATTTCTCTGCACAGTTCTGCTGGTACACCTCAATCTTGACCCACAGCCTCCCTCGCTATTCCAGACATAGGCTTCCCCCTGAAAGCACTTAATCCTGACCTGCCATTCTCCTGCTACTCCAGTCCTGGACCTCACACAGTTCTGCTAACTATATTTGCAAGAGACACAGACAGTGCAGACAACTGACCGACACATCCCTACCCCTGCTCCCTGAACACCCCATGCTATCGGAGTCCTCAGGCTGGGACACAGGCTGCCAGGCAGGCACTGAGCTTTGTGATGCAGGCCGACAAGGAGCAGAGATTACTCATTAGGCTCGTTTAACTCAAGGCAGCCTTTGAATCCAGGCCCCTGGGGCTGCACTAACCCACTGCACTACTGAGCCCTTCAGATAAAGAAGCAGGGTTTGATTCAGACTTGGACTGAGCAAGGGAATCTCCGTTGGTGTCAGTGGCCCACAGAGCGAGGCAGAGGAGGGGGGAAAGAATATGATGGCTTGCCCTTACTGGCTGTCATGGTGCCAGCGCGCTTCCCACTGGGCATGCCGGTCAGGGTGGACACCCTCCGTTTGCAAATGGTAGCTCTGCCGCCGGTCCCTCCCCTCCCCACAGCTCATTACGCTTGACAGAGTGATTGGCTTTGACATCTCCTGCCACTCATGTGCAGCGGGGATTGCCCTAGCTTGGCACTCGGGGATGTAGCCCGGGGAGGGAAAGTGGGTGTGAGCCGGGATGCAATACAAATACTTCAAAACAGTGGCGGCCAATGCTCAACCTCGGCTCCACACCAGCTGCTCGCTGCACAGAAACATTTCCCACAGCGCACAAGGGATGGCTACTGGAAGGGGGAGTTTCGCCGCCTGCAGCTTTGCCACATTTAAAAAAAAAATTTACTTTAAAGTAAAATCAAATGAACTGTGCAAATAAATACGAACACAAGAAGAGAACAGAAAATCAAGCAAGAGGGGAAGAAGGAAAAATAAATAAGGAAGACAGATTGCAGAGGAGATTGCAGGGGAGAGATAAATAGAAGTAATAAGAAGGAAGGGACAGAAAATGTTTATTAAAGAGATATAGTACAGGGAAGAGATGAGTTTCCAGAGGAGATCTGAAGGAAGACAAAGCTGTAACAGAATGAATCAGACGAGGAGCTCATTTCAACAAAGGGGGAGAGGAAAGAGAGAAGGAATGGAAGTAGAACAAGAAAGGGAAGCTAAATAAGGAAAGGTGGTGCTGTGTTAAGGCTTGGGGCTAGCAATGTAAAGGCTCTAGGTTCGATTCCCGCTGCTGACTCCCTATGTGACCTTGGGAAAAAATCACCAGAGTTTTCAGGAGGGGTTTGCTCCTCAGATAAGTGGTCAGTACTGGGATTTTTGAAAGCTCTTATGTGATTCAGGAGCACAAGTCTTATTGACTTCCAGTGTCCTCCTACATCACTCTGGCGTTCTTTAACATTCCTAGCCTTAATTTTCAGAAGCGCCCAGCAGCTTGGGTGCTGAGCTCTTTTGAAAATCTGCTTCTTAATCACTCTGTGCCTCAGCTCCTTCTCTATAACGTGGGGACAATAATAAAACCACAGCATCTATTTAGATTGTAGGCTCTCTAGGGCAAGGACTGTCTCTCACTGTGTATGTGTATCTCAGCTGGGGCTTCTAGTTGCTACCATAATACACATAATAAATAGAAAGTCCAGGCCGAGAGCAGAAGAGACCTGGTTCCACTTTCATTCACAGCCCTGTAGATCTGGAGTAACTCCAGTGACTTTACCAGAGTCATTCTCCAGTTACTCAGAGCACAATTGGTCCTTGTTCCTCTCTTACCACGCCCCCCCTCACCCCCACCCCTCCGCCATGTTGAAGGCCAGACAGCGTGACCCCCTGCAGACAGACAGACCTGAGAAGTTGACATTGCGGATGTACTTGAGCAGCTCCACGCCGTCCACCGGGTCCATCCTGGGGCAAAGGCCGACCTTGCCGGGACACAGGCTCTTGTGCATGTTGTGCAGGGCATGGCCCATGGCATACACAGCGTCAATGACGAACTGCACCTTCCCCTCCTGCTCGTACGAGGAGTCCTGGCCAATCCGCTCGCGGTCTGCAAACACACAACATGGGGCCATGGCAGTATCAGCTCACTGGTCTCTCCCTTCAGCCAATCCCATGGCAGCCACCATACTTTCCACAGTTCTTCCCGCTGGGATTGCCAGAGCTGGGAGCTACTGATGGCCTCCCCCATTTCCTAGAGTGATTACTGCAAGGAAAGACTGAACTCAGGTCTGAGGGAGTTTCCCCAGAGCCAGCATACGTTCTCTTGTCCCTACGGTACCAAGTATCTGGGATAAGGATGGTACTACTGTATCTGGGAGCTCACTACAGCCATTTATTGCTGCTAGAAGAAGCTGGCACTTCTGCCTTACACCATTCCCGATACAGCCATGCTTGTGGGATCTAGTAATGTAGAAAGGCTCTGATTTTAAGAGTGACTCCCATTAAGTTCAGTCAGAGGCGCAGGTGCTCAGCTGTTCTGAAAACCAGGCCGAATAATAAACGGGCAGGAAGGATGGTTTGCGGTTTAAAGCTGGGGACTC
This sequence comes from Trachemys scripta elegans, assembly GCF_013100865.1. Taxonomy (NCBI): domain Eukaryota; kingdom Metazoa; phylum Chordata; order Testudines; family Emydidae; genus Trachemys; species Trachemys scripta. The sequence goes on from NC_048301.1 coordinate 127,282,779, forward strand.
ACAATCTACTCCCAGCTCTGCCTCTCACCTGCTGTGACACCTTAGACCAGTCATCAGGGGCCTGCTTTTTTCAGAACAGATGATGGCTTGCAAATCCCGTGACGGCGACTGCAGTTGGAGCTGTGGGTTCCCCACATCTCTGAGAATCTGCCCCTTTAATCTTTCTCTGCACCCTAATTCCACAACTGCAAAACAGTCGTTTCTTTGTCTGCCTTGTTTATTTCAATCATAAGCTCAAAGGAGCCTCATCATACCAGGCAGATATGTTACAGATAATAATAGATAAGTCCTATCTAAATTCCTAGATAGAACCATTACTCTGATTCGAATACTCCCAAATACTGAGGTATATGTAATCCTGATCTGAATTTTATACTCTGAGCACATCACTGACACATATATTTCTCTGGGCGTAGCTGTGAGCTGCTAGACATCTATTGTGCAGAAGTTCCCCTGAGACGCATAGCAGCATCATTTAATCACTTATAGTTGTTTCGCACTTCCATCTTAACACTGATCTCTACTCTAAAGCCCATAAAATTCTTCAGCTAGTTAGAACTCATCTTTCCCAGCCAGGAAGTTTATGGTACATAAACTTTACACAGTAAACAGCATCAGGGTGAAAATATATTCCAAGCAAGCCCCAAACTCTTCATGGAACTTGAATGAGGCTGCAGTGGACAGTTCTGAAGCTGCGGCAAACTATAGCCAATATCCAAAGCCCGGTACCCATGGCTGGAATGGAAAGATGTCATCTCATTACACTGCAAGCACTGCCTTAGGGAGATACCTCCTCCAGCTCTGCCAAACTTCCCAGTACTGCAATAAACATTTCCAGGAAGTCCCACCTTCTGGAGGCAGGACATCCAGGAGCATTAGAATAACCTGGCAGATCCTCTGCAAGCCATTACAAGTGCAGAGCTTGTCACAGATCCTTCCTGGTCAGTGTGATCACCATTATACAGGACCCCTGAAATACTTAACTGGGAGGGAGGCAATGTGTTGCCTAGAGCTTATTTGGTATAACTAGACATGGTTGTAAAATTTCAAGTTTTCAATGAAAAATTAAAAACTGAAATACTTCAGTTTAAAATCAAAATATTCAATTCTGAAATGCCATCATGGTGCCTAATGGGGGTTGTAGGTCAGGTGCCTCATATGCCTCTATAGGCTGGGCTCCCTGGTTGGACTACATCTCCCATGATTCATAATGACATTACCACCACCCCCATGAATGGAGGTGATGTATCATGGCAGTCGCATGCCACAGTGCATTCTGGGAGATAAAGTCCAACTGAAGAACCTGGCATATGATACAACTGAACTACAACTTCCAGGAGGCACCGTGGTGGCATTTCAAAATCAGATTATTTTCATTTTCAGCCAAAACCACTTCCATTTTCCGATGTTCTGTTTTTAGACAAAAAATTGAAATATCCCACAGAAGGTATATGCTGTTCATGTAAAATTCCATTTTGTCGAAATCCCAATTTTCTGTCAAAAAACAGATAGACTATTTTTGGCCAGCCCTGAGCAGAAGACTTGATTCCTGATTGCCCATAGGGAGTCACAACACTCTCGCTTCACGATGGGAAGATGCTCCCTGTACGCCTCTCCCTGGAGAGCTCAGGACTGTGGCTAGCCCCTAAATTCAGACCCCGTCCTGAGCTTCTCCTCCACTTCACCCTTGAGCCTGGCCTGTGGATTGTTTTATTTACACCCCACTAGAGCTGTCTGCAGTTGGCACTGGGCCACACGGCACATGTTCTCTGGCATCCCCAAGTCACAGCCTGAGCTACAGCTTATGCAAATATTATTCATCCTCCAGCATGCTGGGCTCATCAATCTCACCATCAGCTGTGACAGTATCAGTCTCTCGGGAGCTATCCGCAGTGTCAAGGGACTGTCTGTGCAACATCCATCACTAGCCACGCATCCTCTACCATGCTCTCCCCACCTCCCTCCCCACCCCCCCTTGAACTCTCCTCCCATCCTACTCCCCCACCCGCCCTCTCCGCTCCCCCAGGCGCTGACCCATAGATTGATTCCCCACCTCGCCCGCTAGCCCTAGATGGTGGAATCATTCAAGTGTGCAGTAATTACCAGCGACAGCTGCCTGCCTTTCCCTGTCATAACCGCTCCTAATGGGACTTGAAACATGTTAATCATTTAGCGAAAGACACCGATTAACGTAACACGCTGTTAATTAGAGCTAAGAAAGAGTCCCCCGTGGTGTGGCGCTGCAGTAGTGTGTGGCCAATAGGGGCTTTCCCGCTACTCCAGCATCACATCCAATAACAGAACCCTCCAGATGCCCAGCTGAGTGACACCAAGCATAGAGGGCTAATGTCATGGGAGCTCGGCAAAGCAGATGGGGGCTTTAACCCAGGGCAAGGAGTGGGCTTTGTGAAGTGAGGGCCTGTGAGGAACCATCCGAGGGGGCATTCAGCTACCAGGAGTGGTAGGAACGGTACTAGGGAGACACTGTGTGGGGACAGCATGGGGGTGATTTTGGGGAATGTTGTGCACTGGATTGTACAGGTCCTTCCAGGGTTTCTGATTTCAGGCCGGGCCTTAGGGAGACCCTGTGTGATAACTCCAGGCAGCACAGGCTGGGAGTTAGAGAGCCAGAGAGAACCACAGGGTCTGCCTGACTCCAGCCGCCTGAGTCAAAAATCCCCTTTATATTCACTACGACTCTTCTCTACCACTGGGGGGCTCTAGGAATCAGGCTACTTGTGGCAGTCCCTGCACAAGGGTAAAATGTCCCCAGGCCACTCAGTACCCAACCCAGCGAGGTGCAGGCCTCAGGAGATTGCAAGGGTAGATTAGAATTCGAAGCCAAAGGTTCAGAAGCCTCAGTGCCTTGAGATGTGCTTCTGTCACCCCCCACGCCATGGTGTAGCCAGGGGCGATGAAGGGTCTCTGCTCCTCCTCATTTCCGAGCAGCACTGGCAGCAAGTTCCCAGCTCCCCACAGCACCCAGCAAATGGGGCGAGGGAGAAGCTGCACCACGCCACTCTGTCTTCCCTACCCCACCCCGTTGTGCTAGGAACCTGGCCAAAAGACCCCAAGATGTGTCAGGAGGGAGCCACAGCGACTCTAGTCACAGCTAAGCAATGGGGCAATGCCAGGTTTGATCTCCCCAGAGGCTGGCCTGGAAGGGAGTCCCCTAGAGAGGCAATGGCTAAAAGCCTCCAGGTTTGGTTACACAACCCCAAGCCTAGAGATGCTTCATGGGAAGTCATGACCTTTTTGGGTAGATGTGGGCCAGAGCAGCCAAGCGAAGCTCCTGATCTGATCGGGTGGGGAATCTATGGTTACAGGTCAGGCCTGTATCTCTTTTCTAGCAGGGCTGGTTTGGAATTAAGATTCCGCCGCATTCACATGGCTCGTACGGAGCCCCTGGGGGAAAAAACACACGTAAAATTGGAAGTTATCGGCTCTTCTGAACCATGAACGCAAAGAAAATTCAGGGCAGGCCCCGGGGGACGGGAACTGAAGTGAAACATCCCTTCTGCCCCTGCAAAGCGAAACCAATGAGGAACTGGGTTCAAAGCCAGTCCATCCAGCTGGTTCTGGGAGCTGCCACCTTGCCGCCAGGCTTCGCGCACATCAAAGCCCTGCGGGGAAGGGAACACGAAGAGCGTAAGCAGCACAAAGGCTTCTCCGGGTGGGTTTGAAGCAGTCCCCGCTAGGCAGCGAGCCCTGGAGGGGCCGAGGAGAAAAGGAACACTGAGAAAGGAACACTGCTTGTTTAGTCAGTCTGCAGAAGAGAAGAGTGAGGGGAAGTTTGATAGCAGCCTTCAACTACCTGAAGGGGGGGTTCCAAAGAGGATGGAGCTAGGCTGTTCTCAGTGGTGGCAGATGACAGAACAAGGAGCAATGGTCTCAAGTTGCAGTGGGGGAGGTCTAGGTTGGATATTAGGAAACACTATTTCACTAGGAGGGTGGTGAAGCACTGGAATGGGTTACCTTGGGAGGTGGTGGAATCTCCATCCTTAGAGGTTTTTAAGGTCAAGCTTGACAAAGCCCTGGCTGGGATGATTTAGTTGGTGTTGGTCCTGCTTTGAGCAGGAGGTTAGATTAGATGATCTCCTGAGGTCTCTTCCAACCTTAATCTTCTATGATTCTATTAAATGTGAGCCTTGGAGCCCAGAACGTGATGCATCGCTCTGCAGAGCTGGAAGACAGCGCAGCATGTGATTAAAAGGCACCTGTCCCATGCAGAGACCGGATGGTCCTGGTCTTCGCCGTGCTTCAGGCCATGATGCTCTCACCTCCCGTCTGTTCTCCCTGCCTCGTGGCATGTCTGAGACGAGTGGAGACAGCACAGCATGTCTGATGGCCAAGCCACGCCTGAGCCTCGGCCAAGGACATAAGGGGATGGCTGGGTTTGGTTGTCTGAGGAGGGTGAGATAAAGGTAGTACAGAAAGAGATAAGGGAGTGCTGCAGTGAGATTCTGTCTTGCACCTGGGAGCGGTGCTGATATGTGTATCCTGCAAGCGCTCTCCCAGCCCCTTCCAGCAGGAGCACCGTGTACATTCCCCAGGCAGAGCGTGTTTGTGCTGGGCATCCCCCCTGCCCAAGCTGGGTGGGGACTCGGGCTGGAGGAACAGGAGAGAGCAGAGAGAGCAACAAGAAGGAGATGGTTGGGGAAGAGAGGAGAAGATGGAGACTCAATCTCAGGCTTGCACAATAGCCCAGAGGCCAGTTCATCAGCTGGATTTGAACCTGGTACATTCATCACCAAAGGAGAAGGCCTGGGTCACCTGAGCTAGAGGAGTAGCTTTGTTAGCTGGTAACAGTAATTGGCTGTTGTCCTCTGTGTGACCAGCCAGCAGAAGGAAAGGCACAGTGTGCAAGCATGCTCCTCTTGCTTGGAACCAGAATCCCCTCTGTGCAGCTGAGCCAATGCCATCTTTGCGACAAAGCCCAAATCAGCTGGGCTTTAACCATTCGGCTACCAAAGTTCTGATCACAAATGGAACAAAAAGGGGCCAGTCCTCAGCCACCTTTCCAGCGAGCCCGAACCCAGAACCTCCTTTCGCTCTGCCCTAGCCCCTTCCCCAGAAGGACATCTCTTTCTAGGACATCATCCACAGCACTGGATGCCACCTGCCCCACTGCCCGTGGTGGCCGGCCAGCCAGTACCATTCTCTGCCATTCAGTGTCTTCTGACTGCTCACGAAGCCCTCCACGCATGACAATTGGGAGAAAAGCCAGCAGTAGGGGAGCAACATTTGGTTATTTGTAGCCACCTACGGGACTCCTCGCACCACTTCAGACAGTGCAGACAATGGAGGACACCAGGGTACTGTACCTGCAGGCCAACCCACATAGAATCACAGAAATGTAAGACTACATGCTTTCTGAGTAGCTAGACCTTTGGCACACAGCATAATTCATGGTTCCCTTGGGAGGTCTCATTGAGGGCTGAGGCCTCAATGCATCCTGTTTAGGTCCCACCAATGGGTGGTCCTAGGGATTAACTCCCTTTATTCACAATCTTCCTCCCTCATCTCTCCCACCCTGCGATACCCCTAACACATCATTGCTCCTGAACCATCTACGCTCTCTAAGTTTCCCACTCCTCTGGAGCCAGGGCAGAGATTTCTATTCTGCTTTTCTCTGTACACAAATAGCCACCATAATACCTCCAGTGTCTGCGATGCTCCATTAAGATTAAAGGGCCAGAAGCCAGGAAGAGCAGAAGTGAGAGAGAGCATGGTGTGCGCATCCCTGGAGGGAACATGAGGCATCGCTTCCACCACCTAGAATGGCAGCTGCCTGCCCAGGCAAGCAGAAGGGAAGAGAGAGTCGTAAGAGTGATGTGAGCTGGTATCCCCTTTTCCGTGCCTCTCTCTCCACCTTCACCTTGGAATGAGAGCGTGGATACGTGCCAGGCAAACGAAGCACTGAAACAAATGGATAGCGAACTGACCAACAAGAAAAGATTGCATCAAGGAGGTAAACTTATAGCCCATTCTTCGAAGTTATCCATATGCTTGTGGAGTACATGGAGATTACTCATGTGAAACTCATCAAGTTATCCTTTCTTCCACGTTATTGACAAGGGCTATTAATCTTCTCCCTCAGCATAGGGTCCTTCCATGCATTCATCTCTCACCAGGCAGACAAGCCACTCAATCTTGCCAAGATAATTACCCATTAAAAAAAGGGTGTAATAGACTTTACTCCAAAGCTAAGCCTCAGGGGTTGCTCCCCCAGCGCCTGGCTATGTGGGGCTGCTATATTCCAGCTAACACATGTTATGCCACCACAGGACACTAAGCATGTCATATGTGCACTGTCCCGTCATCAGGTGACGTTGAACACGTGATATGTGCATTACACCATCAGATAAAACTGAGCACGTCATATGTGCATTGTCCCATATGCTCTCACATGATGATGAGCACGTGCTATGTGCATTGTCCTTGTACATGATCATGTGGGGCAGTGTATGCAAATAATACCATGTGACACGGCGAACGAGATACATGCGTTGTCACTACGCTCTCAAGAAAAACTGAGCATGGGTGTGTTATCACATGATTCTGAGCCTGTGGAATGTGCACAATCTGTCCATTTCCCACTTTTCAGTCACTAATATAATCTTGCAGTTAAGGCACTGGCTTAGAACTCAGGACATACAGGTTCAAGACCCCAGCTGCCAGACATCCTGTTGACTTTGGGCAAGTCACTTAATCTCTTTCCCCATCTGTATAATGGGGATAAGAATTCAGCCTCCGGCTTTTTAGATGACAAACTCTTGTGTGCAAGGACTATGTGAGTACGGTGCCTAGGACAATGAGGTCCTGATCTGAACAGGGGCTTTGCGCACTCGTGAAAGGCTATGGATCCCATTACAAATCATCCATGCTGTTCACTCTCCCGGCACTAACTGCCCCGCTCGTTGGCAGCCTGAGCACAGAGCACAAGGACTGAATTCCCTTCTCATCGCTCGCAGGGCTCCCTCCAGTCAAGGTTGAGCTACGTTAGCCAGGGTGCTCTCCTGCTGCTTCCATTGCAGCTTGTGTTGTAGATAAGTGGAAGTCTCCGTGACTGTCAACTCAGCCCCTTTCATCAGGACTAAAACGTTTTCCAAAAGGAAATGAGGTTGCGCGGGGAGAGAAAAATGCAGATCAGCGAACAGAGTTTTGCAATGGCATGTTCCAGACAAGAGTACAATAATTCACTCTGAAGCTCTCGGTAGATTAGGACGGCGAAGCCAATGTGACCCTGCTGATTATAATAGCCGGGTCGTGCATCGTTCCACCGGTCTGATAATTAATTTTCAAGTATGCGACGCGGCTAGCTGGGCACCCCTGCGAGAGCGGCCGTAGCTATCTTCTCAAGCGATGCATGAGAAAGGATTAGCAGCAATTCCGATCACATCCCCGGCACTGGCTTTCCGCTGGAGTTAATCAAAATCACTCCCCATTCTTCTCTTGAGAGCTAAAGTGATGGTGCTCCAGACCACCGGCAGCTTCTGTACCACAACCTCCCCTGGCGTGAGAGTCACTATGAAGAATAATGAATGGTCACCAGCCAAGGGGGAGGCATCCACATACTCCAGTCTCTGCTTCTCCTTCAGATGATCCTGTAGAAAATTGGGCAGGAGCACCAGTTGTGGGGAGCTGACATCTATTCCTGTCCTGGCCTCTCCCAGCAGGAGGTGCTGTATGGAGCGGGTCAGGCACACTGGCCATGGAGGAGCTCAAAGCTACTCCAGTCCTGGCCTCTCCCAGCCAGAGGCATCTTTCTCCTGGCGGAGAGTTTCCCTGCACAGGGACAGCTCTTCACTGACTGGGCCAGGTAGCGCAAAGTAGCCTTAGTGGAACAGAGAGTCCTGCCCTAGCTTTCAGCACTAGTACAGGAAGCAGAATTGGGACTCAGTTTCCCCTTCCTTTCATGGCTTCCTATGTGCACTAGCAATTCAGCACGGGGCCGCAGCAGCTGGCAGCAGTGAGACCATTTCCTAGCGGGAGCCAAGCTTGAGCCTGAATTTCCAGAGCTGCTCAGCCCCTGCCACCCCTAGACTTCAGGCAGAGTCGCGGGTGCTCAGCACCTCTGCAACCCAGACTCCAGGTACATCACGTCCCGCACCTAAAACAATGGAGGCATGAGCAGCCCCTTTAGAAAGCAACTTGCCCGCAGTAACAGAGCTAGTGCAGCAGCCCAGATCCCCAGCCAGGGATCTCTCCACTCCCTCCAAGCCAGCCTCAGCCGACTTATCCACTTAAAGCAACAGGCGCCCAGGACAAATCCTCACATATGTTCGCCTGACTGATACATACTGCGGAGGAAAAAACCACCACCACCACGTTATCAGCAGGAGACCAGGGAGGAACGAAAACATAAAGGCAAAAGAACACGAAGATCAGCCCCCACCAAAAAACCCCTCCATCCACATTAATATTCAGCATCCGTCAGTAGCCTGATCCGAGCTGCTTCACAACTGCGTGGAGGATCCCCAGCCCAATTTCAAGGCAGCATTAACATTCAGCCTTGCAAAAGTAAGGTCATTAATTAACTGTCTAGTTAAAAAAAAAAATAGCCAGTGACCACTGGGAAAACCCTTCTGGCCTGGAGCTGTCTGCTTGGTTTCGGGTTTTGAAAACACCCCCAGCCACATGCCCTCCTGTCCCACCTCAAGATCCCCATTACTGCCCTTCTTCTGGTCCTCAGACCCCATTGCCAGTTCCTCTGCAGATCTTGTTACAACAGCACCCCCCACATCATCTCTCTCCTCTACTGATGAGCCTGTGAATTATTCAAGAGGCAGCAGCAGGCAAGGAGCCTCTTTGGCCCGTCTGCGTGGGCCACACCGCATGGCAGAGTAAGAGAGGAGCGCCAGGAACCACAGCCAGTTCAAAGACAGAGCATCTGAATCTCCTGCTTCGATGGGGAACATGGGGCGGTGGGAGACGGGTCCTGGCTAGAGGTGTCTTGGCTACCACCAGCTAGAGAGGAGAAGGGCCCCCACTAGATCCTAGCCAGACTGGAGAGGAGTCCCAGTTTGTGAACAGCTGAGAACCATGGCCTTAGGCGTTCCAAGTGAGTGTAGGCTGTGGGATGGGTCACAGAGGGACGAGAGGAGGACTGTATGACAGATGCAGGATTTCTCTTGCCCTTTAGGGGAGCGGGGGCGTTGCTGGAATGAGAGTGGTGAGAGGCGGGAGGCGACGGCAGGAATTGGTGGTTATGTGAAGCAATAAGGGCACTCATCTCCCGTTGCTATTAGAGGAGGTAAATTCACCAACACATCACAGTGATAACACCACACACACCATTTGAAGACATCCTAATTGTGTCCTGGGGCACAATGAGCCAGACAAGAAGAGGCAGGAGTGACAGTTGGGGGAACCAACTCGCAGAGGATTTGCACCCGTCAAAGCGCAGCAGCTACCGTTACTACGGAGACCGCAGCCTTTGTTTGCAGGTTGTAAACTGTAATTGAAACGAATTTTCAAGGTTGAGATAATCAGAAGCCTCCCCCCCTTCCCAAAAAAAAAAGGAAAGGAAAAGAGAAAAAAAGAAAAGAGAAAGGGAAAGACAAGAGGAAAAGAATTTCGTTTCAAAAAGCCGTTCCAATGGACAAAGAAAACGACAAACAGCGGGGGTTGCCGTACCCCGGGGGGTGGGTAGGAGGGCATGCTTAAGTGTATTTTAACACAGCAACATTTTCTCGTCATTTGTCGAATTAGGAAACCTCTCCCCAACTCCTCTCTGTCCGTCTCAGCTGAACATACATTTCCAGTCCATACGATGCTCTGCTGGCAGAAGACCTGTCTCCCATTGCACATACCCTATTTAACGCTTCCCAAGGATGCCTGCCAACACACCAGGGGCCAAATTCTCTACCGGGCAGTTTTTTCAAGGGTTCGGCCCTCACAACCAGGGCCAACTTTTCCAAACAGCTCCACAGCTCCCATTGGGACATGGATTGGCAGATGTTCTACAGAGCTCAGCACCCAGTGGGCAAGGTCTGAGGCTGGTAGACAAGGTGCCAGCTTATGCCAAGGTCCTTAGGCCTAAAGTGAACACTCAAGTGCCTAGCTGAAAACTAGTCTGACTCACCTGTGTGGGAGCATTGCTAAAATAGATATTACAATGGTAACAATGTTTAGTCTTTAGACTTTTGCTTGTAAGTTGCTGCACGCATTAATTTACTTATAATATCTGAAACCCATGCTGCAAGGTAATACTTAAGTGTTAATTCTGTAACTGTAAATCCAGTCCAGAAGGAAACATCTCCAAGTGCAAAATACTGGTTTGCACCCATGAGGAGGGGTTTTCTCCAGCCCATCAGGAAGGCCTATTGAATCCATTGTAAGCCAAGGACTTCGTTGATTGCTCCCAGCACACCCATGAAGAGGGGGACGAGCCAAAGCACTTGTCCCATCAGCTTGGACTCTAGGGAGATGGGGATAAAAGTCCCTGACCAGAAGGAATTAGGGTCTTTTTATGCCATTTGAATTCTAAGGGGCAAAGATTCCTAAACCCAAGCAAGAGATTAACCTGGGTTAACCCTAGAGGATTTATAGCCCTGGCATAATTCAGCGGCTCTATCACTATCTGAAACCTAAGATTGCAACGCATTTGTGTGTATACGGTTACCTATTTTAACCTTGTAACTAACTCTTCTTAGTTAAAAGCAACAAAGAGTCCTGTGGCACCTTATAGACTAACAGAAGAATTGGAACATAAGCTTTCGTGGGCGAATACCCACTTCATCGGATGCATGTAGTGGAAATTTCCAGAGGCAGGTATAAATATGCAGGCAAGAATCAGTTTAGAGATAACGAGGTTAGTTCAATCAGGGAGGATGAGGCCCTCTTATAGCAGTTGAGGTGTGAACACCAAGGGAGGAGAAATTGCTTTTGTAGTTGGCTAGCCATTCACAGTCTTTGTTTAATCCTGATCTGATGGTGTCTTCTTAGTTACTAAATCCTTAGTTTACTATAACATTGCCTTTGATAAGAGATCTAAGGCACAAATCGACCTGGGGTAAATGACAGCCCTTTGGGACTGGGAGCAACCTGAATATTTTGTGATCTTTGGTGTAAAGTGACCATATATCCCAGAGTCGAGCTTGGTTGGGTGGCCAGACAGTGCCCTTGGGTACTCCAATCTGTCTGTGACCCCATGTTAAGACTGCTATAGTGCCTGAGGAGTTTACACGTGTTACTTGGCTGGTGACATTTAAGTATAGAACTCACAGCCAGTGTGGGGTTTGTGCCCTGCTTCCTAACAGTCTGCCCTGAAGCTGATATTCTCGCTCATGAGACACTCCAGACAACATGATGCAAGGCTCTCCTGGAAATAGGATGACTAGACAGCAAGTGTGAAAAATCAGGACGGGGTGGGGGGGTAATAGGAACCTATATAAGAAAAAGACCACAAAATTGGGACTGTCCCTATAAAATCGGGTCATCTGGTCACCCTATCTGGAAATCTGCACACTTATTTTGGTGCCTAACTGGGAGCTGAGCTCTCTTGAAAATCTGGTCCGAAGTGTAATGAACTTTGGGGGACTTGGTTTCCTTGGAGCCATAAGATTCTCACTCTATTGGTTCAGATCAGGAGGGGATTTTTCTATTTTTATTTTTTTGCAAGGGAAAGCATATCGCTGTGGATGGAGTCTTTTCTGATCATGGTGACTATGGTTGAAGCAGCTTGCTGACATTCTGACTGTTGTGGCTTGTCATCATCTTTTGATCATCAGCCCGTTTCCCCGGCTAACCCCTGCCCCGAGACAGATGATGACAAACGTCATTTTCGGAGGCTTGTCTGCTGAGACAGACTGTGAAAGCTCCTGCTCATGTGAACCAGTGGGGCCAAAATCTAATTATTTTAATAGCAGGTGGAAGTTCAGTCTAATGGTCTGAGTGCAAGGCTGAGAATCAGAACTCCTGGGTTCTATTCCCAGTTTTGCCACTCGTTGCAAAACCTTGGCCAAGTCACTTTTACTATTATAATTTGTTTCTATTACCATAGTGCATAGAAGCCCCAGGACCCAATTGTACTAGGTGCTGTACAAACACAGAACAAAAAGACAGCCCCAGCCCCAAAGAGCTTGCAGTCTCTCTGTGCCTCAGTTTCCCTATTTCTAAAATGGGTAGAATACCTGCTTAACAGGGATGTTGCGAGGCTTCATTTCCTCAGAAAGAAGGGGTTAGAGAAGGAGCAAAATGTTATTTAGTACAGCCAAGGATCTGCCATGACTTAGATCCCAATTCAGGAAAACACTTCTGTTTGGGAACATGCTTATACCCAAAGTACGTGCTTTCCTGCATTAGGGCCTTATTCCCCAAGCAAGAGCAATGAAGTTGGGGTAGATTGGGCCAGATCCCCAGCTGATGTAAATCAGCATCAATCTACTGAAGTCAACAGAGCTACCTGATTTCCACCATCTGAGAACCTGGCCCTAGAGCTGTAGGATTTTGATGCAAGAGCAATTGAAACAGCAGTCTGGAGAGAATTTCACTGGGAGATTGAGGGTTTGCTCAAACCTAAGGGAAACCCAGGGGCATGAACCCCACACAGAACTCCTCCAAAGGAAACATTTGCACAACCCTGGGAAGCAAGACCAACCTGCTTCAGGCATCCAGATTATTTATTGCCAGCTGTAAGCGCTATTATTTCCCCTCTCTGTTTATCTGGTAAACAATCATCCTGGAGACAATTTATTTGCGGAGAGATTCAGATAATTTAAAGACGGTCCCTAGGATATCTGTCATGGCTCAGGATTTCAACTGCCTCCGTTGATACTGTGCCCTTAAAATATCACGTGTAATGCTACATTATTATTAAGATGAAGAGATCAGCAGCTTGTGGCAATTGACAATGCAGACAGTGGGTCGCTTCCTGGTGCTGGAGAGTTCCCGGAGCCAATAGCGCTGATGTGTTCCTTAAGGTCATGCCCAGGTTTTTCATTTCATGAAGGCACAGACACTATGCAAATATCAGTGTATGCAGACAACACAAGCACTGCTAAGGGGAAGAGACAACGGGAAGGAGCGGCGGCGAGATGGAGGAAGGAAAGACGGGTGATAGAAAGGACGCAGGGTATAGGGGAAAGAGACAGCCCTCCACCGCAGTGTGTTTCCTTTACCTTTGCGTTTTGTCATTAACACAGCCTATAAACTCTTCAGGGCAAGGTTTGTCTTCTTAAAGCTTGATGCCCCTCTACCACTGTGCTTCATGTACTGCATGTTGGGTGAGAACAGGTGAGGATTCCATGTCTATTAAACCAAACCAGATCTGTATTTCTATATCCGGAGCTACACCACCTGCAGCTTAACATTCCCAGCCATGTGCACACAGACCGACTTCCCGCTGCCTCAACCAAGCTTTTCCAGGGGCCTGGTTTCCCAACGCCTTGCTCCACGTGTGGTCATTTCTATCGTTCTGGTTTCCACGGGCATCAATGGCAACACGTGGCATGAGGCAAGGAGTCAAATGCAGCATCTACTCTAGTGGCTCTGATGCAGCCCAGCTAAGCCTCTTCGACAGGAAATAAGGACACACGGTTCCTTCTGCAGCCCTTGTCATGGACGTGCCATATTCCCAAGTTTGACGTGGGGCTGCATATCTAATTTAACTCCACAAACACGTCATTGTTCATGGTACCTGGGGAAAGAGACATCACACCCCTGTCAGGTCACGGGGGGGGGGGGGAAGGGGGAATTTACTACGGGGGGGGGGGGGGGTAGCCATGGCTTTCCTCCCCAGGAGGCATGATGCAAGTACTGGGCACTGGGAGAGCAGCTATGCAGAGCCATGGACATGTCCACAAAGGGCTTGACCCTAGGGGATTCTAAGTACCCTCTGTTCTCATCTAAGTCAAAAGGAGGTGCAAGGGGCTTAGCACAGCTCAGCTCCACTGTTTGTGGCCACATCAGGGGATCTCCCCCTGCTTCCCTTTCCCTTCATTGGGTTTCACTCTTTGGAAACCTACTCAGAAAAGCCGATTTACAGTGTCAGAGTCCAGAACCCCTTTCCCGCTGGATGACACCGCCCCAAAACCCGCTATTCGTTTATCTCCCAGATGCATTAAGGAGCAGAGCACTGGGCCCGGTGGGTACTGGCTCCAAGCTCTTTTGAAGACCCGTCCCTACAGGGCGTAGGACAAAAGGTGAACACCTGGCTTTCATGCGACCCTCAGGACAGCCAGCAGTGCACATCTCAGGACTTGCCCACATGACATCACACCTCCATCTCGCTAGCATGGGGACATCTCACACCTGGGGCACTGTCCAAGTGAAGCCGCACTGGCGTTGTATCCACCAGGAGATGTCAATAGTGCACATTGCTATCAGTGGGACATGCAGAGCCTAGGATAGAACCCAGGAATCCTGAGTCCCAGCCCACTGCTCATTCCTAGACAACACTCCCTGCCAAAGCCTGGAATAGACCCTAGGACACATGGGTCCCTGCTGCCTACTCTCACCACTTCCTCCCCGAGCCAGGAATAGACACCAGGTGTCCTGACATCCAGTCCAACACCCTAACCAGTGCCTCTTACATTGCAACTCTCACCAGATGAAGGTGCTGTGCAATACTGCTGCTATATTTAGAACAAGCCCAAACACACAATCCCTGGAGGAGAGCACTTCTGGTGTTTGAGATGATCCTTGCAAATCACCTTGATACACTCAGAATGCACAGACGCAGACGACGCATGCATCCTGTACAGACCCAGAGAGCTGAAGGTCCATTCTGTGGTGCAGGCAAAAATGAGCCGATGAAAAACAACTCAGTAGCTGTTCCAGAGAGTGGACCCCGCGAGCCAGGTGGGGTTAGCTCAGTTTCATCTCATCTCATTTCACACTTGGCGTCTTTTACATGCCCCTGCTGCCTTTGCAGAGACGTCAAAGTCGTGGGCCTCCCCCGGTTCCTTCCTCCTAGGAGGGGAAAGAGATTTCAGAGTCACCAGCTGCAGCCAGGCTGAGGGGGGGCCATCACCCTTCTGGATGCAGACAGAGCAAAACAAAGGTTATTTCGGTAAACTGGGTGCAAACAAACATGTTTTTCAATACAGACAATTGTCCGGTCACGGGTATAGGAACAAAAACTGTAGGCCTTTTTTCACAAGATGGGGGGCTCTCTCCTGGGAAGCGGTGACTCTGAAAAAGACTTGGGGGTTATGGTGCATAATCAGCTGAACACAAGCAACCCGTGTGATGCTGTGTCCAAACAGGTTAATGTGACCCTGGGAATCATGAACAGGGGCATCTTCAGAGAAGTAGAGAGGTTATTTTACCTCTGCATTTGGCACTGGTGTGACCACTGCTGGGATAGCGACAGTTCAAGAAGGATGTTGAAAAACTGGAGATGGCTCAGAGAAGAGCCACAAGATTGATTCAAGTATTAGCAAACCTGCCTTATGATGCTAGACTCAAGGAGCGCGATCTGTTTATTTTAACAAAGAGGTTAAGGGTGACTTCATCGCATTCTCAGAGAACCTATGTGGGGAACAAATATTTGATAAGGGGCTCTTCAGATCTAGCAGAAAAAGATCTAAGCTGATCTAACCGCTGGAAACTGAAGTGAGACAAATTCAGCCTGGAGATAAGGTGCACATTTTTAACAGGGAGGGTAATTAACCCATTGGAGCAACATACCAATGGTTGTGGTGGATCCATCATCACTGGAGATTTTAAAATCAAGATTGGATGTTTTTCTAAAAGATCTACACTACCTATGCTATGCAGAAGGTCAAACCAGGTGATCACAGTGGTCCAGTCTGGCCTATCGTCCAGGAATTTACTGAACCAGACTCTTTGGATAGGAGGCAGAACGGTGGTTGGGAGCGGGCCGAGCAGGGGCAATGCAGGTTTTTCTGTAGCACCCCCTGCAGCTTGCTCCGCCAAAGCGCAAATGAGTTCAAAAGGGGACAGGGCAACTGGCCTGAGATAGGATGGGAATGGAAGGAATAAGTGGTATTGGGGGAGTCGCCGAGAGGCCTATAAAGACACTCCCACCCCAGAAAAATAAAGAAAAGCTACTGATAACTCAGGGTTCTTCAGTAATTATTACTACTCTAGATATTATGGTAGCTCCTGCATGCCTCCACTAAGATCTGGGCCCCCTGTGCAGAGCATTGTACAGACCCTGCATCAAAAGCCTGACAATGCAAGCAGCCAAGACACAGGTTGGAAGAAAAGGCACATTGTTACCTGCACTTTACAGACAGGGAACTAAGGCAGAGAGAGATTAAGGGGCAGATTTTCTAAAGCCCCCGATTCTCCTGAAAAATCCAGCCCCAAGGTCATCCAAGAAGTTTGCGGCCGAGCCAGGATTGGAACACAGATCTCCTGAGTCCCCGTCCTGTGCCTTACCCTTGAGACCATCCTTCTTCTCGTAAGCATGCTCCCTCCCCCCGTGTGAGCCGTTCACTGTGCACCTGTATCATCCTGGGCTACCACGGGGTGAAATATAACCAAACCAGAAACCCCTCAACTGTGAATCTGTGTAAGTTGATCTGATCACATGGATGGAGAGGGGCAAAATACCAGTGAGATTTCCTGGGTTTCCACTTCAAAACAGGAGCCTCTTCAAGGGAAATGGGCCCAGTAAAAAACTGTCAGGATTTCAGTGAGATGAAGATCCATTTGCACCTTGAAACAGGCAGAAATTCTAACCTTGGTGCACTTTGGTGCAACACCAGCCACCTTGCCAACCCGCCCTCTCCCCCCCCAAAAAAGCAATGTTCCTGGATCATAAAACGGCTGTGGGCGAAACCATGAATTTTCCAAAATTTCTCACACACCCGCAAATCAACATTTTCAGCACCACCCAGCACAGACTGGTAGAGACAGACCCCCGTCCCTGCCCTGCTGGGTTCCCAGGAGGTATGGGACTCCAAGGGTTAAGATGGTTTCTCTTTGGAGCTTATAGGTGAGCTAGCATATGTCCTGAAATCTCTCCTTGTCTCAGTCTGAGAGCCCAGCTGTTATCTGTCTTCCCCCAGCACCAGGCAAGCAGTAAATCTCTCCAATCCTTCAGTAAACATGTCACCTCCTTGAGCCTCCAACCCTCACCTCAACGGCAGGGCTGTCACCAAGACAGATTCCCTATTTGCCTTGTTTACTGTTTTCATCTCTAGCTGGCCAAAATGCAGGTGGTCAGGTAAAAGAAGGGGAGGTCAGGGTGGTGGCTGAGTGCCAGGGTCCTTTGTGGCCAGGGACAGGTAGGGACCCAGCCTGGGATGCACATCACTGGTTGGAACAGCCCAGCTCCAAAAGACGATGGGGTCCGATTCTCCCCTTCTGCCTGTGTTACTTTCACGCTGGAGTCACTCCTGCTTTACGCCAGTGCAAGGGAGAGGAGAAGCCATGCAAACGCACACCTTGCCTCCTAGAGTTGCAAGGAGCTCCCTTGGCTTCCATTCTGCTGGGGCTTCCTGGGCCCTTCGAGAGTCCCATTCTCACAGCACAGAGGGGACAGCGGGCTCATACCGAACAAGCACCAGATGCATTTCGACTCCCCTGTAACGCCTATGGGCCTGCAGTCCATACCAAGGTAGCACACAATCAGATACCGATATCTAGACTAGGCTTCAGACTACCCATGGGCAGGGGCCATGTCTGCCTCTATTCTGTACCACGCTGACACATCCCCCCTGCCAGCCAGGGAAGACACGTTATCCTGACTCTGTCTGCAGCAGAAGAAACTGAAGCACGGAAAGAAACATTTTCTAAAGTGCCTAAGTGACTTAGGAACATCAATCTCAGTGCATGATGGGCTCCAAGCAGTCAGGCGCTAACCTGGTACTGAATGGTCCCAAGTTCAGCTCCCTTCTCTGCCACAGACTCCTTCCAAGCGAGACCTTGGGCCAATCACTTAGCCTCTCTGTGCCTCAGTTTCCCATCTGTGCCCTGGGGATAGCAGCCCTGTCCTGGCTCACAGGGGCGTCGGGAGGATAAACACATTAAAGACTGTGAAATGCTCAGATAGGAAATGACAGAGTCAGATAAGTATCTTAGAAATCTACCCCTCCTTTAACCCCCAACAGCCAAACATGATCAATTGGGCAGGGGGCACTTGAGTCCTCCTTCCCAAACCCATGGGCTGTAGGCTAGGGCCAGACTGCCAAGAGGGTGCGTTGCTTCTAGCCAGCAAGCAGGGGAAGTGGCGAAGCCCAGACGGGGAAGACATTCCTCTCTCTCTGACTTTCCTGAGACATGCCCACGCACAAACACGGATGCAAAATGACGGATTCCCTGGTGCTCGCCACCTTTTGCCTCCAGCACCAATTAAAATATTTCACTCCATAAAACTACTTAGCCTCACGGGGAAATGCAGTGAAAAGTTGTTGTTAGAGGGGGAAAAAAGAAACCCCGGAGACACTGGCTGCCATGTAAATGATACTGAGTCCAGAGGCACAGAAAGTGACTGGAGCCCTTTATCTCAAGGCTGTCACACCGGCTCATGTTCCTTGCCAGACACCCCATTGCACCCGCGGTTCAGAGCGCTTGCCACAGGGCAGGGAGCTAGATTGGGTGTGCTACCCGAATGCCAGAATCCGCAGCAAGCAAAGTGGCCCCCGGCATGGGGCCAGATCCTCAGTGGGTGTGAATCAGTGCAGTTCCCTCACCCCGGCTGGTTTACACCAGCCGTGGATCTGGCCCGAAAGGAAGCATTAATGCAAACCCAGCGCAGGGCGATCTTAGGGCTCGAGAGTGAGGGCAGGCGTGTGGCTGGAAACCAGTTTGGAGGTACACTGGAGAGAGGGCGAGATCATTGCTTGGGGCCACAGAGCGTAGGCGGACGAGGTGGCTGTGATTCTCAGGGGCCCCCAGGGCTCCTTCACACACCCGCTGGCAGCGTGAAGGGCATTTGGGGGGAAAGTAAATGTAATTTATGCCAGATTTAAGGCCCCTTTGTGCTGCCGGAGCGGCATAAAGGGGCCTGGGCTGGGCGTAAATGGGAATCAGACCCATGCAGCACTGTGAGTGTGTGAGACAGAGGGATGGGGAAAGGCAGGGCCAGCAGACATACAGTGAGTGAGCTCATACTCGGCTGTTGTGAAGGGATGAACCCTGTGGTGCTGCACCGGTTGACACCAGCAGAGAAGGCGGCCAGCCAGCTCTCAGGAGAGGTGAGGGCTGATGAAGTGCCCTTACCCCAGCCCTACAGAGGACACTTGCTCACCTGCTGCAGCCATATGCCTCAGCCCAGACCCATCTCTAGGCAGGAGAACAGGCTCCGTACTTCATTCAGCCCTTGTTCTCTCTACCGAGGTGGCTGTCGAGCTAGACAGACAGTGCCAGTTGCGAGGGCGGCTTTTAGCTCTGGCCCTGTGGCGATGGGCACGTCATAAATGCATGTACTCAAATAAATCACGGTACTGCCCTTTGTCCAGCAGCGTCTGTGCGGAGAGCTCCCAGCTCGTTCCACCAAACAGCTCGCGGAAGCATCACTAAACCAAATTCCAGCGTGGGGGGTGAAATGTTCCCTGCCCCATCTCCAGTCCCCTTTGCAACGTGCTTACAGATTAACATGCTGCCAGACTGTGAATGGTCGACGCGGTGCTATCACTCAAGGCACGACCGCATTGGGCGAGTCAGACAGGAAATTAGCTGCTTACACCAAAGGACTTACAGGCAAACACAGCCATTCACAGGCAGAAGCAGAGGTCACCCAGTCACCCATTGCAGCTTGAGCTCTCAAGCCTAGGGGCTTGGATGGCTTTCAGAGCCCGAGCGGCAACATCCATACCGCTAACGTTAGCACGCTAGCGCCAGCCCCACTGCCACGACTTTGTCTACCTCGCTGTCAAGACACATCCCCTAGCTGAGTCTGGAGTTGAACTTGAGATGCTAACCCAAGTTAAATGCCAAGTTGCTGCGCCTTCACTGCTGTTTTAACTGCAGTGTTGGCCAACGTGGGTTAAGAAAGTGCCTTTTGTTTGCAGGGCGGACACACACTGAATCGTGGTGGCTCTGTGCTCTCAGAAAACAGCGCCAAGCACTTCATTGGCTCTAGGTGGAGGAGGCAGAGGGGACATTGGTGATGCGAAAAACAGAGATGGAGTGAAAAAGGTGGCACATGCATTTCAGTGAGTGTGAGGATGTGTGCAAATGAGCGCACATGCAAACATCTGTTAAAGCATGGCTGGGTGTGCACTTGCATACATGCAGAGGAGTGTGATTTGTGCAGGGGTTACAGCAGATCTGTGTGTTGCACATGTATGTTACAGGATATCTGTGTGCATGGAGGAGATTGTGAGCTCCATATGAACATGAGACTATGCTCACAGTCATGCCCAGTGCACTGCCAAATTCATAGAATGTCAGGGTTGGAAGGGACCTCAGGAGGTCATCTAGTCCGACCCCCTGCTCAAAGCAAGGCCAATCCCCAGACAGATTTTTACCCCAGTTCCCAAAATGGCCCCCCTCAAGGATTGAACTCACAACCCTGGGTTTAGCAGGCCAATGCTCAAACCACTGAGCTATCACTCCCTCCCACATTGGCAGTTTCCGAAAGAGCCCCATGTCTGTCTGATCTGGGTTGCTCGCCTGGGCAGTTTTCGATGCACGGCCTAGTTGAAAGACACGATGCAACTCATGCTGTGGCGTTCCCAGCCGCGGGTAAAGCATTAAACACTGAACAGGAGCAGAGGGGGCTTAGAGAGATTCCTGGCTGTCAGCTCCCGTTTCAGAGGAGACTCAAAGGCAGCTCCAAACCAATGAGGAGCAGAACTGGGCAGATCTGAGAGGCTGGAAGAGGAAACCAAAAGGAAACATTTTTAAAGCCGCTCCAAGTAGAATGAATGTCTTGAAAATTTTCTCTCATCATCTAGCGGGCTGGAGGGACATTTCCATGGCGCTGCCTCCCTACCCAGCGCAACTCTCTAACCTGTCTGAATGCATTTTTTAATAAACCATTTTCAGCGAGTTTTCTCAAGGGAATAAAAAAGAAGACGCTGACAACTCGGCGAGGAACCGTGCAGATGAATCTGGTGGTGTAACAGAAACTTACGAGCAGACAAGAGGAAGGATTAGTGCAAAGGGAAATTAATGCCTAAGGGAAGGGCTGTTTGGAGGGAAGGAGACCCTGAGGAGAGAGCAGAAAGGCCCCCGAGGGAGGAGAGGGGATCTGGAAAAGGAGCTCTAGGGAGGTGGTTAGGTAAGTGCAATCGATGCTATTTTACTGCTCCTGGGAGATAAGGGATTGCACAGCTTCCCCACCCAGCAGGCGACATGTCCCAGTCCTGCCCAGCCACAAGCCCTGCTACTTCTGTCCTGCCAACATACCTCAGCCCTGACCACCGGCCCTCCCTGCTATTCCAGCCTCACACCTTCCACCCTCCTCTGCCAATGCACATGGGTTACAACCCATGTAATATATGCCTGCTTCTCCAGTCCCTAACTCCCAGGCAGTCCTCCCCATGTACCCTAATCCTGAGCGGCAGTACCCCCTCGCCAGTCACATTCTTGGTTCCTGCCCAGCTCTGCTAGTGCACCCTAATCTTGATCTACAACAGCCCTGCTATTCCAGCCCTGGGCTCCCCACACTGCTCTGCCAATACACCTCAGTCCCCACCTATAGCACCCCCAGATATTGCAACACTAGACCCCCCCCCAACACACACACACACACACCCCTCTGCCACATTACCTCTTTCCAGCCCTATCCTTCTGATCGTCTCTGTAGGGTAGAGATTGTGAGAGGCGGAGTCCAACAGCATTGGTAAGGGTGCAGTTCATGATATGCACAAATGCCCACAGAGCTGTATGGGTCATAGGATGGCAATCTAGGCCCTGTTGCATGAGCCTCATTTGACCCCAAACCTGAGAGGTCTGTCTGTGTGTCATCTCCCCTTACCCAGCAGAGTGACCCATGAACACCAATGACAAACCCCACCGGGCTTCTTCCTGCTGCTACCGTTATCTTAGCAGGCTGCTCCCATCTATTTTCACAGGGAGTCCCTCACCTTCCCTCCCTCCTGGGACACCAGAGTTCCCCTTGTAACAGCGTCACAAAGGGCCCCTTCTCCCATTCCTTCCAGCGCTGGCCCAATGGGGCCCCGCTCCAACCCCTCCCGTCCCCACCCCGCCTCTTACTCGTGCATTTCTTGATGTTGCTGCCCTTCTTCAGTGCGTGCCGACTCAGCTTGCAGTGGAAGTTGTCCTCCCAGAACTCAGCAAACCAGATGTTCCGCCGGTTATTGTCCAGCGTCCGGCTGGAGAAGTATCGGTCGAAACCTGCCAAGGAAACAGTAGAGGGAAGCGTGAAATCCCAGAGTCAGCCGGAACAGGTGCAGCTGGGTCTGAAACAAGCTGGAGAGGGAAGAGGCAAGTGGGTGAAGGGACCATTCCAGGGATCCACAAAGATCCAGTGGGCAATTGTCCTGGGCAGAAAGTGACAGAGCAGCTAGGGAGAGGCGTCATCACGGGCTGCAATGGGAGATGAAAGCCCATCTCTGCATTCGGCAAGCCTGGACCCAAGGGCTGCATGCAGTGGGGTGATATTTAGGCCATTTGGTCAACTTGTAGCTTAGAATGAGGGAAGGGACCTGGGACCAGCTGAGACGGGCTCTGGGAGGGGAGGATTCTGGGCCGGTTGATGTGAAATGGTGGTGCTACCATGTTTTATACCAGCCAAGGATGTGTCCCTCTTGAGTATTATCACTAGGAGAAGACCTGGACTTGGATATTTCACAGAATCATAGAAATCTAGTCTGGAAGGGACCTCAGGAGGTCATCTAGCCCATCCCCCTGAGCTGTGGCTGGGCCAAGTAAACCTATACCACCCCTGACAGGTGTTTGTCCAACCTGTTCCTAAAACCCCCCAATGACAGGGATTCCACAACCTCCCTAAGTCACCTGTTCCAGTGTTGAACTATCCTTAGACTTCAAAAGGTTTTCCTAATATCGACCCTAAATCTCCCTTGCTGCAAACCGAGCCCATTGCTTCTTCTCCACGTCCACCCAGGATAGGACAACAGTTGCTCACCTTCCTCTTTACAACGACCTTTTACATAGATGACCTGTTATCAGGCCCCTCCTCATCTTTCTCTTCTCTAGACTAAACTTGCCCCCGTCTTTCCTCCTACGTCATGTTTTCTAAACCTCTTGTTTTTGTTGCTCTCCTCTGGACTCTCTCCAATTTGACCACAGCTTCTTCAAGTGTAGTGCTCAAAACTGGACACTGTACTCTTGCTGAGACCTCACCAGTGCCAAATAGAGCAAAATGATTCCCTCGCATGTCTTACCTATGCCACTCTTGTTAACAGACCCAGAATGACATTTGCTGCAGCATCACACGGCTGACTCAGTGATTTAGCTATTCACTACAGCCCACAGCCGCTTTTCTGCAGTACTGCTGCCAAGCCATTTTATTCCCCCTTTTGTATTTGGGGATTTGATTTTTTTCCCTTCTTAATTGTAGTACTTTGCACTTGTCTGTATTGAATTTCATCTTGTTGACTTCAGACCCATCCTCCAATTTACCAAGATCATTCTGAAGTCTAATCCCTGTCCTCTACAGTGCTTGCAACCCCTCCCAGTTTGTGTCATCCGCAAATTTAATAAGCGGACTCTCCATTCCATTATCCAAGTCATTAAGGAAACTGAATAGTATTTGACCCAAGACAGACCCCTGTGGGAACCCACTAGATAGATCCTCCCAGTTTGACAGCGAACCATTGATAACTACTCTTTGAATATGGTCTTTCAACCAGTTGTGCACCTACCTGATGGTAATTTCATCTAGATCATATTTCCCTCCTTTGCTTATAAATGCAACAACATAAATAACCCACAACACTTCATACATCCCCGTGGGCAAGATAAGGTATTGCAAGCAGCTTGACACTAAGCCTTCCAAAAAAACAAAAAAAAACCCAGGAGCGTACTGGCTCAGTGCATGCAATTGTGTCTCCTTGAACAGCTGCAATAACTCTACAGCTTATTCTCTCACAATTAAGTTTTATTTCCGCCCACGCTCCAACCCCAAACCTGGCCCCCTTATGCAACTGCAGCTCTTGGAATGGATTCTGGGTACAACCACTTGGGAGAAAAATCTGAAGTAGACCCTCTGCCCTCTCCTGGAATGGGCTTTGAGAATAGCATCTACCAAGGCCCCATCTGCCAATGAGTGCCATTGGTCTTTATGCACAGGGTCAGATCCTGATGTCCCCTTATGCAGGCCCGGAGAGAACTGTTGAGGTCCCACTGCTTATGGGGGCAGCATTCCAGAAGCCTGCAAAGGGAATGCAGCCTCCTACCATGCCGCACAGAACCCATGGCGGGAGGGCTACCTCCGCTGCAGATCCCGAGGGGACATGGGAGGCTGGAGAGAAGTAAGGGAGGACCTGGGGCAGAAGTCAACCCCTCCATGGAACAGCTAGAGGGCTGCTCTACTATTTAGGAGGGAGGGTTTCTTCTCCCCTCCCTCCCAGCCCCATAACCTGGTAGCTTAGGCTGTGCATTGAGTAGACAGTTTCCCCCAATGCACGGGATGCAGGGGACAGAGTGTAGGTAAACCTAAGTCGGCTTTTGTTACAGTCCCTTGCAAGAGGCAAGAGCCAAGATAAAGGAGGGTTGAGAGGAAGCCAGGAAGAGGCTGGGAACAGCGGGTAATGAGGCAAGGCTGTGGCAGAACAAAATTCAGTGCAATGAGGTACAAGGCACGGCATGCTGGAAGGAACAATGTGAACTGCCGCTACACAGTGATGGGGTCTGAATTACCTGTAACCTCTCAGAGAAAAAAAATCCAGGTGCCATTGTGGACACCAGTCAGTGGAGGGGCCTGCTCTCTGCTTTGAAAAACCAGCAAGAAGCATTCAAGGCACCGCGAACAACACGGGAAAGATGAGGGCATTATAGAAACTGACAGCACCATTCTCCTGCTAAATGCCATGGGGCAACTCCCCCGTGGGTGACAGCTCTCGCCGTCAGCGGAGCCACGCCGATTTACACCGGCCGAGGATCTGTTTGGTCACATATTTAGTTGTGCTGACTTTCTCTCAAAAGAGAGGGCAAGGATGATTAAAGGCATCCGAGTGGGAGAGCACAAAGGGCATCTGAAGCAGGAAAGAGGGAAAATATGACAACAAGCACAATGGAGGGGCTGAAAATAACGCGGAGCACAGAGGAAGGCTAATCAGGCTGATTTTCCCAAGAGCCCCGTGACAGATGTTTCAAGTGCTGGGCACCGGCAGCAGGGGCAGATGTTGAACAGAGCTCAGCACACACTCTGCTCTTTGGAAAAGCTGGCCCAGATGGTGGGTTCTGCACATGTTGAAGTTTGCTTGCCCTGCTGTGCAGCATTTTGCATGCCCAGATCTCACAAAGGCAGAGCAGTGTCAGTATCGCCGTTTACAGATGGGGTAAATGAGGCACCACTGTGAGTCGACAGCAGCAATAGAACCCAGGTCTTCCAATTCCCAGCCCTCAACCTTACCCACCACCCCGGCGGCCTCCCATTTGTCACAACGGAGAACGTCTCCACAGCTGCTGGGAGGTCACTTCCCGGTGTAGACAGACACACACTAGTTCTGCTCGCGCCAGTGAGCTGCAAATAGCGATGCGGCCACGGCAGCGCAGGCAGTGGCTCAAGCTAGCCACCCGAGCACAAGCCCAGTGATACGAGACGGGTCCTGGCTCTCTGCCTCCCTTTTGTGTTTCAGCTTCCTTTGAAACACCAGGTCTGGGGAAAGGCGCTGTCTTGTCACCACCGTGCCCATGTGACTCCCCCGATGTCAATGGGAGTCGTTTCATTCGTGCAGCGAGATAGGACCTGATCCTTGGACCACACGTCAAAAAGCAGGTCCCTGGGGTAGCATCTGCCCCCATGTTCCGATTCAAAGACGCAACAAAGCGTATGCAGGTATGGACACTGAGGGGCCCCCACCTCCCGCAGCGCCCCTGGCCCTTTCACCCCATTGCTCTGCAGCTTCTGCCGCAAAGGGCAGAGAGCATCAGTGTCCTGCCCCCAAGTCTCAGGGAGCAGCTGTCAGAAGCTTTCAGCAGATCAATGTGCTTGGCGGTTCAGTCTCTAGACAGGTTAGTGATTGACGGCAGGGAGCGTAATGTGCCCTGACAAGCTCTGCGTCTCGCAGTCATTGCGCTGAGCAGGGAACAAACAAGGGAAAGGAAATTGGGGTCTTCACTGTAACGGGGAGCCGCTGCCCATGGGAGAGGCAAAGCGGCCCATGGGGGGTACAACACAGGACCTAGTGACCACATGGCTTCATGTAATATCGATCCCCTGGGTTAGGGGTACTCAACAGATCCCAAGCTCAGATCCAGACCCAGGGTTTCCCAAAGTTCAGGGGAGTGTTGGGAGCCAGGGCTTTGGTTCAGATCATTATAAAGGTGGAGCCAGCCACAAGGCACCCAGCCTGGTCTGGCTGGGACTGGGAGCATCGGGATCTTTGATTCAAGAGCTGAAGAGCCACAGAATAATTATGCTTTAAAACAGTTACTCTGTGATGGCAGCAGGATACGCACTGGGCAAGTCAGGGGCTCTTCACACACACACACCCCGGCTGCTGCATCTTCTACCCCGCCCATCTCTGCCCCTCTTGTGGCTGCTCCGGGACGGGGAAATCCCAGCCATTCCACCCTGACCCCACACAGCGGACGCAGGGAGTGTGGCTCCCAGCAATTCCCTCCCACAGTGCTAACAAGTTTGCACAACATCCTCTGCGCTCCCCAACAACCAGTGCTCTGCTCAAGTCTTGAGCATAACGAGCGGAGCGTGGCTCAGCTCCCGGAGCCCTGAGCGTGGCACGGCAGGCTTCAACCACGCGTGACTGACATCAAGTATCACTGATGGATCAGCTGAGTAGGATATCCCCTTTCACTTCATGCTCTAAGTTACTCGGTAATGTTGCAGAGTGCTGTTAAACAGCAGCCCCCCTCCACCGCAGAGGTGGCTGCATTTCAGTGGCGGGCGGTCACTCCGGTGAGATTATGTTGTCCTTCCACAGCTCCTTCTATCCACGTATCTCACAGCACTTTCCAAATATGCCTTAACCAGTCCTCCGACCCACCCGAAGAGGTAGGCATGAACATCTCTGTTTTACCGAGGGGCAAGGAACTGAAGGAAAGGGAAGTGAACTGATTTACCCAAGGTCAAACAGCCAGTCAGTGGGAGAGCCACGAATAGAACCCAGGAGGCCCTCCTGTGCTCTAACCACTGGACCATACTGCTATTCTAGAGGCCAGATCCACAGTGCTTCTGGCAATAGGACCATGCTGATCCACCCCAGCTGAGGATCTGCAAGGATCATAGGGGCCTTTTGGCCACCTGGGTTCTTGTTGCTATCACAGTGCTGTGCGATGGTGCCCAGACTAACGCAGGAGCTGCTCATTGCCATTCTCCCCAGGTGGCCCTACCTACCCCCACAATGGCAGAGGATGTACAGACCCCGGGAAAGCTGCTGGCTTTGCAATCAGTGCCTTGGCAGGGTCCTGGTCTATGTTCCCACCTCTGGCAGCGGCCGAGTGAACACCTTGGCAAAGGAATTGGGACTGCACCAGGAAGGGGGGGGAAAGGGCCTCAGCACGGAGCAGGGCAGAGCCAGAGTGGAGCCGTATCCCCCATCTCTAGGGAGCTAACAAGAGGGGATGACCCCTTTAAGGCTGAGCTGGCTGGGCGTGGAAGATGGGGGTGCTTCAAGCTTCCCAAGCGCGGATGCTTTCCTGGATGGGGAGCCTGGCGTTAGGGTAACGGACCTGCTAATTGGGCAGCTTTCACCCTGTGCGGAGATGCACTCAGCGAATGTTCAGCGGCCACCCACCCAGAGCAAAGGAATGATGATACTTTATTGAATAATTCACTGCAATAGCCCTGATAATGCCTTCATTTGCCAGCCTTTCATCCACTTCGCTTGGGATCCATCACTCATCGTAAAGCTTCAGAATAATTACTGGGCTCTTTGAGAGGAATTCTCTAAGCCGAGCACGTGTGAGAGGGAGGCGGGGGCTCTGCATTCTGGAGATGCATAGAAATTCATTTCCAGCTCTTCTTCCTTCCCTAGGGACTATGCCTAGCACCCCTGCCAGCCGGGCACAGAAATCCAGTTCCGGGGTTCTTCCTCTCGCTGCCCAGGGCTACACCTAGATCTCTTTCCAAGTGGGCACTAGCCTTATTCTCCTCGCTATTCAAAGGTCATTGCATGATCAAGGGAGTCTTCCGTCTTTGGGCACTCCTGCAGATGCACTAAGGTTTGTGCGTCTATGTGGAATGGATTCTGAACTTGCCTCTGCTTGGTGCAATTGCAAAGGGGAAAGGAGAGATGCAATGCTATAACCAGGTGCATCGCAAGGCAAAAGGCAGAGGGGACAGGCAGCTGGACAGAGGGAATGGTGTGGCACAGCACAGTAGAGTGGACAGGGAAGGTAGTGGATGACCCTATGTCAGAGAAGCAGTAGGGCTCAAAATGGAAAAAAAAAAAGGGGGGGATGGTACTCACTCAAGTCCCGCCCACTCTCTTAGCTCCGCCCACAAGCCTACCCCAGTTCCAGCCCCAGGGGAGCTGCAGACTCCGGCCCCACGTACCTTTGACAGACACACGCTTGGGCAGGATGGTGACAGATCCCTCGGCCACCTCCTCTAGGTGGAGCACAGGGGAGATTTTGGAGCCCCAGCTGTCTGAGCCCATCCAGATGAAGTGCCCGGTCTGGTTGGCCCTCTTTGCCGCCTCCAGCACCCTCCTGTGCAGAGAAAAGGTTGTGAGCTTGTAGTCTTTGCGCCCAGGTCAGTGTGGGAGAGAGAAAGCAGGGGCAAGATGGAGAGCCCAAATCACTCTAAGGAATGTTTTCTAAGCCTATAATCATTCTCATGGCTCTTCTCTGAACTCTCTCCAATTTATCCACACCCTTCTTGAATTGTGGGCACCAGAACCGGTCATAGTGTTCCAGCAGCGGTCGCACCAAATATAGAAGTAAAATAAACTCTAGTTCTATCTGAGATTCCCCTGTTTATGCATCCCGGGATCGCATTTGCTCTCTTGGCCACAGCATCACACTGGGAGCTAATGTTCAGCTGCATATCCACCGCAACCCTCAAATCTTTGCAGCGGCACCGCGTTCCAGGATAGAGTTCCCCCCTCCTGTAAGTATGGCCGACATGCTTTGTTCCTAGATGGATACATTTATAGTTAGCTGTATTAAAACACACATTGTCTGCTTGCCCCAAGAGGCCCAGATCTCTCTGAATCAATGACCTGTCCTCTTTATGAGGAAGCAAAAAAGACCCTGTCAATACAGCTGTTGATTAAAAAGTGATTAAGGGAACACAGGTACTTGGCAAAATAAACATCCCTGTATAAATCAGCAGGTCGGGAAGATGTGCATCCCAGAGCCCTGAGGCCGTTACTTCTGGAAAGTCCCAGGAAATGCAGGAAGCAGCAGAGGATGGGGGATTGTATGTCAGGAATCAGGGTCTGCAGCAAAGATAGTCTCCAGACAGCCTCATTAATACAGCTGGCCTGCAGCAGGCTGCCTAACTAGCCAAAAACCTGACTGTCTGCAGAGGCCAGCAAGCTGGCTTATAAGCCAGCAGCAGCAGCTCGCTGGCTTCTCAACACTCATGCTGCTTACCACTGCGCCTGGTCCCATGTCATCTGGTTCCTGCTGCTCCTGCCTTGCATCCAGCCTTGCCTCTGTCCTAGGGTTACCATTTTTTAAAATAACAAAAAGAGGACACTCCAAGGGGCCCCACCCCTGCCCCAACTCCGCCCCGGCCCCACCCCAACTCCACCCCTTTCCCAAAGTCCCGCCCCCTCCCCTGAACGCTCCACCCCCTGCTCCTCCCCCTCCCCTGCTTCCCGTGAATCAAATGTTTGCGGGAAGCCTGAAACAGACAGGCAGGCAGCAGGTAAGTTGGGGCGGGGGGGTGGGAGGGGGCGCGGCCCAGTCCAGCCCCCTGGCCAAGCGGCTCGGGCCCAGCTCAGTTCGGGCCCTGGGGCGCCAGCCCCGGTTCTGGCCAAGCATGCCAGCCCCGGCCCCAGAGGCTCCAGCTCGGCTCGGGCCCCGGGGCATGGGCACCGGCACCGGCCCCGGCCAAGCGGCTCCGGCCCGGCTTGGGCCCTGGGGCACTGGCCCCGGTTCCGGTGGAGCGCGCCGGCCCCGGCCTGCCCCGGTGGCTACAGCTCGGCTCGGGCCCCAGGGCACGAGCACCGGCCCCAGCCAAGCAGCTCCGGCCCCGGGGCACCGGCCAAGCAACTCCAGCCCCGGCGACTCCAGCTCAGATTGGGCCCCGGGGCACCGGCCCGTCCGGCACCGGCCCCGGCTCAGCGGCGTGGGCAGGCGGCCGAGCACCGCCGGCCCCAGCGGCTCCAGCTCCGGCCCCAGCGTGGATCCAAGCCCCACGACCCCTCCCTATTTTCCCGGACATGTCCGGCTTTTTAGAATTTCCCCCCGGACGGGGATTTGACATTCAAAAAGCAGGACATGTCCGGGAAAATCTGGACGTATGGTAACCCTACTCTGTCCTACCCCTGCCTTGAATCCCTCATTGCCTGCCACCCTGCTCGCTCCAGTTCCTGTCCTCCAGTCTGACCCTTGGCTCTGACTCCTGACTATGGCCTCTGGCTCGATCCCTGGCTCTGGTACCCAGTTTCTACCTCCAGGTTTTCCAAGTGGCTTTGGCTCCTGACAAGTGACTACAGCTCTGACCTGGCCACGAGGCCGGCTGCCCACTCTGGCCACAAGGCTAGATCGCCCTCATCCGGGTCCGCTGACATTACAGTACCAGTGTTTGAGGGGGAAAAACAGAAATCCTGGCAATTATTGTGGTGTGAGTCTAACTTCATCTCCTAAGAAAATGATGGGACAAATATTTATTTAAAATGTAAGCAGCAAGAGGAGGTGGGAGCCGTGATCAATAGGTTAAGAAAATTCTGCTCTCACTCTGCACCTCCATCTAAGAGCAGAATTTGATGCTATGGGCCAGATCCTGAGCTGCTGTCAATCAGAGCAGTCCCATTGACATGACCGGAGCTGTGCCAAGGATTTGTCTAGGCACAAGCATGCACTGATTTGTTAAGCCGGTGCAGACCTCTGGGTGGACGGTCTAATTTTGTGTTAGGAGTGACTGATTTTAGTTTAGCTGAAACCTGTTCCTAATCAGTTTAACATCATTCCTTCAGTGACACGGGCGAACTGTGCCTTATGCTACATCATAACAAACCTGTTTAAACCAAAATTAGAACGTCCACACAGCCTTTGGCTCTGGTTTAACGAGATCACTTCAAACCTCTAGTCAAACCAGCGCAGCGCTGCAGGAAGGCACAGCCAGATTTACACCAGCAGAGGGTCTGACTTTCTGCCTTTCACACCAGACAAGCTGGATGCCCCTGTGTCAATGGCATAAGAAGAAAAGTGAATAGAGGGCATACAGCAGATGCGATGCAGCTGGGCTGGAGTAAAGTGTTTGATCCAGATGCGTCGCCTCGATTCTTTTAAATGGGCTCTGTTCTTCCACCCTCTTCCTTGCTGTCTCCATCCCCTCTCCTATCACACACACTGTCTACCCCTCTTCCTGCCATTTACCCCTCCCTGTCTCCAGCCCTTTCCTGCCTGCCATCGCAGCTGCTGGGCTCAAGTGCTGCCCAGGGAAAGAGAGGTGAAAACTCCACTTCCTGTTCTGACTAGACCCAGTCCTGCCCTGCCGCGTGCTGTCCCTTTGCACAGGCACAACGGGAGCAATGTCATGCTACCCAGTTAGAACGGTCCCCACCCTGCCCAGGATGGAAAGGACTGTGCCAGCAGCAGACCAGGGGAGAATGACACCCCTGGTATTTACGCAGGGAAGCGCTGCAGGCAAGAGAGTTATTAAATATTGCAGAGCGTTAGGCAATCAGTGGAAAATTCACTGAATAATTTACCGTGCCCTGTACTTCCATTGGTGTCTGCCCTGTGATTCTAACCCAGCCCGCAGTGCAGGCATGTTCATGGCCCGGTGGGCAGGAAGGCAGGAGGGATGGGACGAGAGTGAAAGAAAGGAAGAGGGACGGTGGATAGAGCAAGTGAGGGGCAAGAAAAGGGGAGAGCCAGGAGGAGGAGGAGGGAGAGGGAGAAAGGAGGAGAGACGATGCTGAGCAAGAAGTGGGGAGGATGCCAGAGGGAGACGGCCCTGACCCACAGAGCATGGGGCTGAGGTTCATGCCCATCTCTAGTGAAGAGAGATGGCAGGAGGCCATAGCAATGGGTAAAGCGAGCAGGTGAACTGGGACACTGAGGTGCATGTTGCAGCCAGCGACAGTGACCCGCATCGTTCTGTACCTCCCACCCCCCAGCTGGAGCAGTGGCGTGAAATGTACAAAGGCCCCAGCTGAGCAACAGAGCATGCAGGCAGCCAAGTCCCCGACTCCACCGCACGGCTGCAGCTTCCCAAGGGAGCTGCGCGGAGAGACTGGCTCTCCAGCCCCATTTGCATACTTGCTGACAGGTAATTGAATTCCCCCTTTAATTACTGAACATTAGGGAAAATCAGGTTACACAGCAGCAGGCTGGAAAGGCTCCAGCGCTGAGGAGGGGGTTTCATGTGTGCAGCGAGGCAACTCGGAGCAGCCTCGTGAGCCGCTGGAGTGAGACAAATGTTCCTACCGGTGCCAGCGCAACCACTGAACTGGGCACTGCCGGGTTATCGAGTGCCACTCAGACAGACAGACAGCCACTGCCAAACTGCTGGCGATCCTTGCCACACCCAGCACCACCCCTCTCTCCCCAGCCTCGATCCTCAACTAGTGCAAACTGGCATCTTTCCACTGAAATCAACGTACGCCAGCTAAGGATCTGATCCGCTGATCAACAGAGCTGTGCCAACTTACACCCGCTGGGGGTATTTCTTTGAAATGTTCTGCACCATGATTTTTATTGCATGGCCCTCGGGTACATTGTAAGCTGTTTGGGACAGGGCCTGCATTCCTCCGTGTGTTGGTACAGCCCCTGAATTTCTGGCCTGGTCTCACTGATTTCAGCCTCCCAGGCCCTGAAACGTGACCTCCTTATTCTCTCCAACTCCCTTCAGGGCTCGATCCTGAGAGGTGCTAAACACCTGTGATGTCAGGAGCACTCTGCACCACTCAGCATCTAGCCATCTGTCTATCTAAGCTCTCATACCAGGGCCCATCAACCTCAGCAGCACCTCTGGCCTCTCCTATCCCCCTGGCTTGTCTCATCATCTGTCTCCTTCTCCATTTTTCCCTGCCACCCTTCCCCCATCAGCCTCTATTTGCAGCATTGCACAGGTAACTGGGCGGGGGGGGAGGGCCTAATCCAGAGCTCACTGGGGAGACTGACTTCACCGCCTTTTGGAGTGAGCCCTAGGCGCACAGTTGGGAAGAGAATTTACGCATCCCCCACCCCCAGTTGTTTCTCATTAAGCATAAAGGCAGATTTATGATTCACACATCCTATGTCAGGGATTTAATTACTTGCTACCCAAGTCCAGATGGCATTATTATATTTTTTTTTAAAAGCCACACTCCACCGAGCCGCAGGGATGCTGAACATCTGTGACATGGCACTGGCCAATCAACACTCCTGGCTGTGTTGCCACTTCACTAGCTCCCAGTGCCGGCTCCCCCCAGCCCAGTGACAAGCACGAGGATCGCCCAAGCCAGATGGGCGGATCAGCAAGCGGCACGATCCCAGCCCGACCATGGGACTCAGACCAAGTGGCTTTAGGAGGGATTTGGGAGCAGCTGACGCACACTGGTCTGGCTGTGGATTTACTTCTGTTGGTTCTTTCCAGTTGGGGTATAGGACCAGCTCCTAAGCGGGTGTAAATCGGTGTTGTTCTGTTGAAACCAATGAATGGAGCTACGCCAAATGACACCTGGCCCTTAAATAGTTTCCACCACGGTTTTTATTCCAGGTCACTAAATTAAACTTTAAGCTCTTTGGTGCAGGGACCGTATTTTCCCGTGTCTAGCACCTCCCACAACGGGGCTCCACTCCCGATTGAGGTCTTGGCATGTGACCACAATCGTAATGAAAGATGATTCATTTAGTCTTTCTTTGAATTAGCCCAGTACCTATGAGCCCTAGTGAAGAACCAAGACTGCCTTGTGCTAGGCACTGCCCAGCTTTGTGACAGGCGCATTACAAAAGGGTTAAACCCCCATGCCTGGGCCAATGCCTCAGCTGGTGTATGTGGGCACAGCTCCATTAATGTCAATGGAGCTACGCTGATTTACACCAGCAGGGCAGGTGGCCCATAAAGAATAAGCGAGCTGGTGCTGCCTGCATCTCCATTGAACGGTAGGCAAAGGGCCAGTCCCCGATCCCATTTACACAGCTGTAAAACTGGAGCAATCCCATTGATGTCCGTATCAGAGGGGTAGCCGTGTTAGTCTGGATCTGTAAAAAAGCAACAGAGAGTCCTGTGGCACCTTATAGACTAACCGACGTATTGGAGCATAAGCTTTTTGCCCACGAAAGCTTATGCCCCAATACGTCGGTTAGTCTATAAGGTGCCACAGGACTCTCTGTTGCTTTTCACTGATATCAGTGTCATTTCTCTGGCATAACAGAGCTGAACCTGGCCAGCAGCGGGCATCAGGCTGCTGCCGCACAGAAAAAAACCCACATTTTCCAGGTGTGTATCCATGAGTGCTAATGGGACGTAATTCCCCCATTTACACACAGCCCTCGCCTGGGTAAATGTTTACAAACCCCTGTTTAATGGTGCTTGCCATTTACACA
The DNA here is from genome assembly GCF_013100865.1 of Trachemys scripta elegans. Classification (NCBI taxonomy): domain Eukaryota; kingdom Metazoa; phylum Chordata; order Testudines; family Emydidae; genus Trachemys; species Trachemys scripta. The sequence continues at coordinate 127,317,465 of NC_048301.1, forward strand.
GCAAGGTAAATCCAGGATTCCTCAGCGCATAAGTGAGCGAGCATAAATGTCAGGTTTTCAGACATTTCTATTAAGGAGGGGAAAGAAACTTTGTTCGTTTGCATATCTGATGTAAACTGCTTTAAAATCTCGGTTTACCCACATTTACATAATGTTTGCTGATTAATAAATTAGACACTTACAAAAATCAGGTGTAAATCAATGTGAATCATTAGGCTCCGTAAACAATGTAAGCCACACTATGTCACCTTGATTTGTCTGCTGCCTGTAATCCTGCAGCTCCCCACTGCACTGCAGGGATGGAGTATCTTCTTAAGGGACTCAAGTGGGGCTCCCAGAAACTGAGGACCCCAAAACTAGTAGCCCCTTCTGGAAACATGAGTCTAAATGACTTGCCCGAGGTCACACAAAGTCAGTGGCAAAGTCAGGAATAGACTCCTAGAGCCCCAAATCCAGCTTGCTTCTCTAACCATTAGCCCCCCACTCTCCTCATTATAATTATGTGCCCTATGCACCAAACAACACCAGCGCTGTGATGTGGTCCATAAAACAGGCTACCGGGTCCAAGGAATGCTAAGGATCTGTAGGAGACACTGTGGGGGTGGACAGCGTTGGGAGGTACCAACACACAGAAAACCTTGTGTTCCCCCTCCTCGCTTCCTCCGATTTGCCCCCCACCCCTCCATAGGCCAGTCCATTCTCCCCTCACCTGATATCATCCTCGTTGGCAAAGATGATGACGGCCCGAGCATGGGAGGTCTCCAGGAGACGGCGAATGATCTTATCGAACTCTCCCGCCTTGGGCTCCCGAGGGATCTTGACCGACTGGGCCACGCACACTCCCCCTGTGGGCGGACAAGACACGGCACGTTTAGAGAGGCCTTCGAATCAGCTGGCCCTACTCAAGCTCTCTTTGGGGGATACCTAACTGCTGCGGGGGGGAAAGAAGGGTTCACTCTTGGGTCCCACATGCTTGAGATCTACATGTCTCTGGAAGCAGCTCAACCCTGGAAGTGAGCAAACCTCTGAGCCCCCTGCTGCTAATGGCAACACACGCGGCCGGTACACAGTGTGGAATGCCGGTTATTTATAACCGAGGAAACCAGTAAAAGACCAGCATAAGGCCATTTAACATGGGTAGGGGCAAATGCCAAAATGCTCTGTATTACAGCAGCACATAGAGGCTTCAGTCAGGATCAGGGCCCCATTTTGCTGGGCGTTGCGTAAACACATAACAACGAGAGACTGGCCCGGCCTGTAGGAATCTAGACCTACATGGGACCTACACAAATTATGGTTGTAAGGTAAGTTTGGATGGTAGCATGAGAAACAGGCTCCCAGCGTGAGACCAAAGAGAATAAAATCCTGAGAAAGAAGAATTGTTGAGTTAACTTTGTAGTGACCCGGGGAATACCAGCGTTATCGTCTTTCAGGCTGGGGCGGAAGTAACAGAAACAAAGAGCGTGGTTAACTGGGAACCTGCTCCCTAAAACTCCCTCATCTAGCTTTGGCTAAGGGCCAATAACCAGCAGTAACATCACTTGTTTATTATAGCGTATACAAAGCAAGGTTCTTTAGGGGCTCTTTATCAAAGCTTTGCCTCACTGTCTGGAGTCACGCCATGATGCAAGGTGTCTCCTGGGCCTGACCCCATTGTAATTATGTTGGCCAACACTTATAGGAGTATAAGTTCTATTCTATGCTCGGGCATAGAATAGAATAGAAGGCTGTATATGCTTGTATTGATATTTTGGATGTAACCAGCACCAAGTGGCCTTTGAGACTAATAAAGGAATGCATGTGTGGAAACTGAGTCACGGTAAAGCTTCATAAACTCCTTAGGATAATTATTTCCAACACTGCCCCAAAAAGCTCACCGCCTAAGTAGATCAGGCAGATGGCAATGGGAGAAGGGCAGTACGGCCACGCCCGTGTTGTGGACTGGGAACTGAAGACGTTAATGGCTATTAGCCACGATGGGTAAAGGAATGGTGTCCCTAGACTCTGTTTGTCAGAGGGTGGAGATGGATGGCAGGAGAGAGATCACTTGATCATTACCTGTTAGGTTCACTCCCTCTGGGACACCTGGATTGGCCACTCTCGGTAGACAGGATACTGGGCTGGATGGACCTTTGGTCTGACCCAGTATGGCCGTTCTTATGACGTGGAGAAATGAAGTGGCAGCACCAAGAACTGAGCTCAGATCTCGTCTCCTTCTCGGTGTCTGTTTGGTCTATAGACCGTAAGCTCACTGGGGCAGGGATCATCCTTTACTCTGTGGGTGTGTGCACACAGCACCTTGCACAACCAGGCCATGATCTCACATGGGGCCTCTGGATGTTACTGGGATGAACAACAACAATCACAGTGCCATTGTGAGCGTTTGAGCCCTTACTCAGCCAGAAGTACCAGTGACTGCCGCGGGGCTCTTTTTCTCCTTCTCTCCCCTCCTTCTGCACCAAAGGCTGACACCCGTTGACACCAATGGGCTTCGGAGTAGGCCCCTAGTGCTCCGAATATATTTGCTCAGTGCGTTCTTGCTGCCTACGGTGCATGCCCGGGAAGAGACAAAAATCTTCCCATTATTTCCACTGCCGCAGATTGTTTTTTCACACATCACTTTGATTTGTATCATCATCCCTTTGTCGTGTTGCTCCCTCTGATCAGCCGTCTCGAGAACTAATCTCTACCATCCACCTACTCCTTTTATTATCTGTCATTTCAAGCCATAACCGCGCTCTCCCCTCCTAATCTCAATTCTTCGGCGGTTCCCCTGTCTCTGGCGTCTCCTCCAAGCCTTCCTTTGCATTCACTCTTTCCATAATCTCAGATCACCCTCCTCGCTTTGCCACTCTTCATTCCTGTTTTCAAACAGCTTTCAGCTGAGCTCATCATTTCGGATTCTCCTTTTTGAGTCCCAGCCCGGCTTCTTGCAACTGTGTGTGTAAACGCTGGCTTATCGCCTTCTGGATTTCAGACCTATTGCCCAAGGCTTGGCCCCTTAGGGTTCGAGCTCCCTGCCCTCCCAGAAATAGGCATCACCAGTTTAGTCCCTATTCTGGTTAGCAATGGACCACAGATGTACTGTTCTAGTTACAGAATGGCTCTGGAATACTATGGCAATGGGGCCATTAGAAATACATAAAATGTAAGTACAATTATGATCTATTTGTATTACGGTAGCACCTAGCTGCCCCAGTCATCGATCAGGACCCCACTGTGCTAGGTGCTGTACAAACACAGAAGGAAAAGCTTACAAGCTAAGTAACAGGGCCAAATTAATCTGAGGTGCCACCCCGTTGAATTTCATGAGAGAGGGGCTTGGTTTATAATCTGCAGTTATGTCAGGTAGGCTAATAATGGCTTTCCATCCTCATGCTCCAGGCCCCTGTTTGGGTCAGGAAGAAATTCCATGAAAGAGCTCAGCACCCGTTTAATGCACCAAAATAAGTGGTGGCAGATTTCCAGCAGGGCTCCGCTCATGGGCTGCTTTGAAAAAGATGGCCCTGATTGTGGGCACAGAATAGCAAGCCCTTAGGAACACTGGGTGAAATTCACCCCAGCATGAGGCTCATGTACCAAGTCCTAGGAGTTTAAATGGTGCAAGGCCTCAGGCTGGCGCCTCCATCCAGGGGTGCATTTCACACCTTGCAAGGGTTTCACGTATTCCCTTGAAGCATCTGGCCACATTCGCTGTAATAGGCAGGTGACAGGACCAGATGGTTCTCGGACCTCTGCGATAGCAGTTCTTCCACTCCTCCCTGGACGAGAGTGACCTCTTGATCACAGAGATGGGAGCTCTGTAACCTACTCACCAAGCCAACTGCTGAGCATTTGAAATAGCAGCTAATTAAAACTTTAAAAAAAGAGAGAGAGAATGAGAAGAAAATTGGATGAGTAACCACGCTTCTGTCTGCTGGGCTTTAACCCTGAACGCCTGCCAGCCCTGGCCCCGCCAAAAGCCAACGGCTCCTCGCTGCAACTTTTTGGCAGGCACCAGTAAAAAAAAAAAAAAGAATGGAAAAGAGATGGGAGAGAAAATTAAACATTCCAGGACCTTCCAGATATAATTGATGGTCTCAATTTGCATAGTAAATGACACGGCTGATGCCTGCCTGCCGCTAAAGGATCCCCGCTTAAGCAAAGGTCAGAGTAATTAGTACACAACTGCCATTGCAGAGAGATTTCCCAGAACTCCTGCTATCCAGAGAGGGCAACCCCCTCCTCCAGATGAGAATCTGGCAGCCGTGCAGCTGGGGAATGACAGCAAAGGAACAGCAGAAGGCACTGGGATGCAAAGGAATTCTTAAACCGGAGCATTCATCCAGCTGGCTGGGGAGCTCCCAGGGTCAGATCCTCAGCAGGCGGAGGTCAGCGCAGCTCCACAGATGAGCACCCGCGGAGCAGCTTGCCCCTTGGCTCAAACCTGCAGCCTTAAGCATGAGATTGGGTTATAAGTGTTATTTTTAGAGCCTAGGAGCTCCAAGTAGGGACCAGGGTGGGTGGGGGTCTTAGGGACCATGGCTATTCCGTCAGTATCAGAGAGAATAATAAAACTCAGCTCTTATCTAGCACTTTTCATCAGTAAATCTCATAGCTCATTCCAAAGGAGGCCAGTATCATGATCCCTGTTTTACAGATGGGGAAACTGAGGCACGGAGCAGGGAAGTGACTCGCCCAAAGTTGCCCATCAGGCCAAGCCAGGAATGGAACCCAGGTCTCCTGAAACCCAGTCCAGTGCTCTGTCAACTAGGCACACTACCTCCTACATCACTATACACTCCTATAGCACCTTTCATCCGAGAATCCCAAAGCGCTTTACAGTCGGGTGACATTCACGCCAGTGCAGCTGGCTTGTGCACCACTTTGGTCCCATTGGAGGGTTTAAGTGGCCTTTAAGCAGTGCTGACACCTTGTGCTGGTCCTCTGCAGAGGGGCAGATTCCACATTAACCCCACTCCCACAAGGTAGGCAAGGCTTATGATCTCCATTTTACTGATGGGGAAACGGAGTCACAGGAAGGAGATGTGAACAGCCCCATGGTCCCATACTGAACCATGGGCAAAGGCAGGAATAAGCCCAGGCCTTGCATTGGATTGGAGATCCCTCCAAAGACAGAGCAAGGGAAGGCAGGGGACACAGGGAGGAAAGGCAGATGACTCCAGAGCTGTTTTATTAAACTTACCAGATGGAGTTTTCCCCCCTGGGGACAGAAGTGGCTCTGACCTCATGGACAGCACAAGGAGAACAATCAGACCAGTCAATATCGTCACATGGATCCAACATGCCATCACCTGTAACATGCCCTGTTGTGCTAGGCGCTGTACAGGAGTGGTAGGAGACTCCTCCACTCCTCTTCACCAGCTCTTCCCTCTCCTCCCTCCCTTTTCTCCATCTGGTGCCACCTTGGGCTGATCCAGATCCAATGATCTGCCATTGGGAGCCTTTCCATTGCCTCCTATGGGTGCTGTATCACACCCCTTGGCTAGCCCATGGAGATGGGGTCACCTCACTGCTCCTTAATTCTGCCTCTTGGTGTGTGTGTGTCTCTCTCTGTATCTCTTTCCCCCGCTCCCTTCTCACCCCACCCCTGGCTAAGCATCCCCCTATTCAGAGACAAAGCCCTTTGCAATGTGCTCATTTGCTTGCTGGCTGTAATTGCCAGAGCAAAGGAGAGAAATGGCATCTCCCTGACAAGAGGAGCCCCTGGAGGTGAAAGGTTAATGGAGAGCAGCTCATGAATAACCATGAGCACAAAGCCATGCACAGGCCTTTCATAAGGTCCAACAGGCAACACCCCATAGGCACTGAATGCAGCTATCTTTCCTGTGGTGGATTCATGGCTGCCCCCACCTTATGCCACGGAGCTAGCTCAGGTATTCCTAAGGTGCCTCTCCCTTGGGTTTCTAAGCACCACGTCCTGCTACTGAAACCACATCTTGGCTCTTCCTAGCACAGCACAAGATCCACCCTAGGTCTTCACACTGTGTGCAGCACTGCAAACGCCCCTGGGGTCCAGCCTGTAAGTAGTACCCCAAAGGGTGAGCATGCTGGAGACGGGAGGGTGACAGATGTCAGTGTGGAAGCAGCAGCTGGAGGAACGGCTCCATAAAGATCATGCAGCCTCATCTCCACCGGGTCACACCCTGAGCCTTGGAAAGTGCATGACAGAGAGACAGAGTGTGTGTGTGTGTGTGTGTGTGTATGTCACACACACACACACATACATACACACACAATGTGACTGAGACAAGGCTGAGTTGTGCCTATGAAAGACAGACTGACAACAGGCCCCTGTGTGCACCTGTCTGAGTATGTGACCTCACTGTGCACAGGTTGGTCTCTTTGTGTGTGTGTGTGTGTGTGTGTGTGTGTGTGTGTGTGTGTGTGTGTGTGTGTGTGTCCGCAGCTGGGTCTCTGTATTTGTCTCAGTCTGTCCCCTAGTGCACAGCATGATCTGTGCATGTGTGCGCACTGATGGGAGAGAAATAAGCCCCATTAGAGCAGGTGGCACTGACGTGTAGTGGGATGAGATCTGGTTGTGTCAGTGAGTCCCCAGCGTAGGCAGGAATGGGTAGCCTGACTCAACCAGAAATGCCTCAGAGGCCCCTAGGTAACTGTTAGATCCTGACCCCCTGCACGTGTTATTGGCCACAGAGCCATGGTAACCAGAAGGCTCCCCAACAAGGAGTGATAATTAATTATTGATCTCTGCACTTTTCCATAACTCACTACTCCACAGAGATTTCTCCCTTCCCTTCATAGCAGGTTGCTTCCAGGGACCAGAGCTGGTCAGGCATCTTTCCACAGAATGGTTTTCTGTCAAAAAATGCCAATTCATCAAACCCAGAACTTTTTGTGAGAAAGGATCAGTTCAGACGGACTAGGGGAAAAACGTGTTTTGGAATTGTCAAAAGGGGTTCAAACATAAATGTTTGGGTTTCCAGTTCAAAATTTAAGTTAATTTATATTAAAAAAAAGTTTACAACAATTTGACAGTGATACAAAATGTTCCAGAATTATCTAAATTAAACATTTCTAATTGACCCAAACCCAATGTTTGTGTTTCACCATTTTCGGTTTGCGGAAATTTTCCAGATTTTGACTTTTCTTCCTGACTCAGGATTCTATTTATTAAATTTGAAATCCCAAAATGGTTTTGTGGGATGTGAAAACAGTTTCCCGCCCAGCTTTGCCAGGGACCACGTTGACTGTGCCTGGCAGCGTGAGTGGCAGGAATGCACCCGCTGCTTCTGTCATCCCTGTGTTCTCACTCCCCCCTGGAAAAGAGACACGGATCCAAGGGCCAGGAGAGGACTTGGCTGCTAGCGTCAGTCTCATGGAGGCAGCAGAGAAGGACAAATCCCGCCTTCATTCCATTCCTTCCATTACTCAGCTCAAGGGCATGGTGCTACCTAATATAAAGCCATCTCCCTCTCCCTTGGGAATCCAGTAGATCAGCCATTCTCAAACTGTGGGTCGGGATCCCAAAGTAGGTTGCGACCCCATTTTAAGGGGGTTGCCAGGGCTGGCTTAGATTTTCTGGGGCTCAGGGCCAAAGCCCAAGCCTGAGGGCTTCAGCCCAGGGCAGTGGGACTAAGGTTATGGGCGGAAGCCCTTGACCTTAGTCCTTTGCCCCCCTGGGATGGCAGAGCTTGGGTGGGCTCAGGCTTCGGTCCTCCTTCCTGGGGTCCTGTAGTAATTTTTGTTGCCAGAAGGGGATTGCGGTGCAATGAAGTTTGAGAACCGCTGCAGTAGATGTTGGACTGGGCTTTGCCCCATCACCTCATGGCCTGTGGCGGGCATGGTCTGAGAAATTCCGATGCCACCCCAGGTTACCACCAGCGCCCAGAATCCAGAAAGCTGCCTAGGTGTCTTGCAGGAAGAGCTTCGCTGACAATCAGGCCTAGGAAGGTCTGAACGTGTTACCTTGGCTGCTGCTCCCTCAGAAAGCTAATCGCTGCGTGGCAACAAGGTGAGTGACTGCTAGTCCCAGGTGACCCCTCAAAAGGTTTGTAAGGTTCACATTCAGAGACACTCCCTGCCATTCAGAGGTCTGAGATATTTTCCAGCTCATGGGAATGATCCCCAGCTGGAGCTCAGGGATGCGACTCAGCTCCTTGTATCTTCTCTAGCCTGGCTCACTCAGCCCCAGCCAGCAGAGGTCAGAGAGCAGGAGGTTGGTTTAGGAACCGTTCGAGTCCCAACACCTGCTGTCTGTCACCAGGCTCTAAGCCTGGAACTTCTGAGCACCCCTTTTAACAACACACAGCGCATGGCAAGTCATGCCACATCCTCTTACGTTCAGTTTGATTCAGGCTGCCAGGCAGGGAAGCTTTCAACTACACAGTATCTATGATTCTCTCCTCCTGTCAGCTGCCTACACAAAGCTAGGGAGCAAACAAGCTAGGGACACTCCAGTGTATGCAGAGCTTCATCGGGCTTTCCTCTCCTAATGGGAATTCCTGTTTGCTACAGGATCACAGGCCAGCAGATGCTACAGACAGCAGTGAGTCATCCACTCCAAACCCAGCCTGGGATCCTCCAGCAACTCCCCTACTGGGGAGCCCTGAGAGAAAAGGGAAATTGAGGCAGGATGCCACAGAGCCACCCCTGGCCATGAGGGGGTGTGCAGCAGGTGGCCAGCCTTGTTGCATGCAAACACACATACTTGCACACGCACACAGGTATACAACAGCTAACATATCATTGTGTGCGTGCACACACACATGCAGGTGTACAAACCCACTCAAAACTCTGGTTGAACAGTGACAAAAAATAGATCTTTGCAAATATTCTACTGGGAAACTGTGGAATTTGCTGAATATGAAAAGCTCCTGACCAATACAACCACACTCACATAGACACAGCCATCCACAGACACATCTGCACATGCCCATGCCAAAAAAAAAAAAAAGAAAAAGAAAAAGAAAAAGGCACATGTATTGCACATGCTGTCCTCCCGAATATTTTTGGAAAGCAAGTTGGTGAAATAGCATTCCATGTACACACACACATACACCCCTTCAAGAAAGATATCGGAGGGGAATTTTTGGCATGGAATTCAAACCTGACACCACCACACACACACACACCCCATCCCCCCGCTGAAGTCTGATCTCATTTACTTGGATTATAAACTCTTTGGAACAAGGACCATCTCTTTGGGTCTCTGTTTGTACAGCCCCTAGCACAATGGGCTCCAGCTCCAGGACTGGGGCCAGTAGCAGCTGCTGCAATACACATAATAAATAATCACAGTTTATACCGGTGTTTTACTGCTGTAATTCCATGGTTTTCAACTGGGTTATTCTGGATTTACACTGCCATGAGAACAGACCAAAAAAAACCCAAACCACCCCACACGTGGCTTTTCACAGGACACTGACTCTGCCCGACCGGCAAATCGTACGCCCTTCCCAGCCCCAAATTCCAACAGAGATTGCACCCCACAGCCGGCACTTGGGCAGAAACAGGAGGATTCCACTTGCAGCTGTGGGAGGGTGATGGAAAGAGGCGGGCTATATTATCTCCATTCACAAATAACGGGATTTGCATGCTCAGAAAGGGAACACGTTTGCAGGGACAAATCTACAAAGGGTTTTACCAGCAGACACACAGATCCCCAGATGATGCGAGCTGTCTCTGTATCCCCCTTCCCCATATAGCCCATCCAGCATATTAGACACCTGTGGAATACAGGAGAGATGCATTCAACTGGACCAGAATCACAGCCCAAAAGACCTGTCTAATATAAATTAGCCTTCATAGCACCTAGAAGCACCAGTAGACATCAGGGCCACATTGTGCTAGGCACGGTACAAACACATAGCGAAAGACAGTTCCTGCCCCTAAGTGCTTACAATCTAGCGGGACAAGACAAAGTGTATTATTAGCTTCCTTTTACAAATGGGTGTACTGAGGCCCAGAGAAATTAAGTGACTTGTCCAAGGTCCCATAGGGCGTTGCTGGCAGATCCAGGAGCTGAAGCCAGGTCTCTAGACTCTAAGGGTACAGTACGTCTACACTGGAGACACAGGAGTCATTTCCAACTCAGATAGGCGTACACACGCTAGCTTTAAATGAGCGAGCGTGTTACAAATAACAGCAGCCATGTACAGAGCAAGGATCTCCGTCGGGATTGTACTTGGGCAGCTAGCCCAAGCCACCCCCTGTGCCACAGCAGGTACTCTCCTATTTCTAGCACGCTGGGTCAATCAACGCTAGTACGAGTATGTCTGCGAGAGCTGGAAATTATACCTCCTGCTGCAGTAACCCTAAGGCCAGCGTCTGAACCACAAGCCTCTCCTTCCTGTCTAATCAGCAGAGTTGATACTCTTCAAATATTGCCAAGTACAGGCTATTTTTATGGGAGGAAACTGGGCCAATTTTATGTTTGTTTCCGATACGGGGAGGCAGATGGATGGAGAGGAGGAAGTTGGATAAACAGACTCCAGGACAGGCAGGCAGACCAGCAAAACCAGAGACACAGCACCCGGCAGTGTCAACAGCTACTGGATGATCCGCCCCATGATGAGTTATCAGGGACTGGCTAGCCTGCCAGGCATGGCTGCTGAGTCCCTGGGACAGGCTGGGGCTAACACCTGCTTAGGCCTCAAAGACACCAGCTCTTTAAGGAGCCGCCACAGCTTAATTACTGTTTCCATGGCAATCAAGAGAGAAAATCCAACATAGGGAGCAGTTTGCAAACATAAGAGTCTTTCATAAAGTCCTGGCGCACGCATGCAATCACACTTGGATGTACACACATTTGTATTTACACACTTACGCCAACATACACAATCACACTTGGATGTACACACATTTGTATTTACACGCTCCCACGCACACATTCACACGTTCACAAGTCTGCGTTCCCAAAGTCACTTGTCTACCCACACAAGTGCTGCCATATACACACAACGCAACCTGCACATCGGGGCAGAGAGGCAAGTCCAGGGCTCTGAAATGCAGGTTGCCACGGGATGCCCCTGGAGACCCATACCCTTCCCCCAATGCAGAGTGTGTCCATAGGTAGCCCAGACATTTTAGGTCTCCCATCTTCATTGGGTCTGGGCGGGGCTGTGGTTGTGGTGTTGAGCTGCATTCTGAGTGATGAGAACCTGCCCCACCCCCACATCCAGGGCTTGAGCATCACCCTACCTCCGTCACCACAAGGGGTTGAGAGGCTGAGTCCACGTATCAGGGCACGTTGGTGGGGAAACGCTGTCACCTTATATCTGATCACCCAATGCAAAAACCTGAGCACCTGCTGGATGAGGATATAGGCCAGGGCAGTGTATGCTAACCCCACACAAGCAGCATCAGCTCCATCCCACAAGCCGTATGGGTCGGAGCCTGGCAAGAGACCAGCCTCTCTCTCCTTCTGCACAGCATCGGCGACCTAAGGGACTTCTTCTAATCTTCATCGGCATGTTACTCCGTTGACTTCTAACTCCTTGCTGTCGTCCCCAGCTGTCACACACACTAACCAGCTCAAACCCTGATTCCACCATGGCTAGTGCTGCCCTGATCACACTGTTTACAGCGGCGGTTGGCAGAGATCCAAGGAACAGGGTGGGATTTCCCCCTCCCATTACACTCCTCCCTCTATGGGTTCAAGTCCCACTGCTACTAAACTAGGAAAGAAAAAATGTAATTAAACTGGCAGGTTTAAAAAAAAAACAACAAGACTAGAGAACGCAGCATGTGTTTTGCTCTCGATTCTGTAGTGCAGGCTCCCAAGGGCAGGCAAGGCAAGTGTCCAAAATAACAGCCTTTGCATCAGATCAGACATGATCTTTACCTGCTCCAAACACCCTGTGTGAGTCAGTTTCACCCATCCACTGTCAGTCGTCACCCGAGCGCTGCAAGGAGAGCGGGAGTGAGCATTAGCCGAGTGAGCCCTGATGGTCTGAGGGGAAGCTCCTTTGGAAAAGAGTGGCCAGCCGCCAGATGTCCCACGTTACATCAGAGAACTGCAATGTGGCGGACGGCAACTGCACAAACAGGGTGAATTGGGGGGGGTGGAGGGGGAGGAAACTTATCACTTGCAAGTCAAGCCTGCTGAAGGGGTGGAGTGGGAATGGGAGCTGCCATGACTGGCATAGCAAGCCGCGTGGGGAGGGACCGAATGGTTTACTGAGGCCTTGAGAGCAGAGGGAGAGAAAGCCACCTGAGACAGACACAGCGTGAGAGGTGGGTGTGGTTGAGTGGGTGAAAGGAGCAGAGTGACTAACATGGCTGAGCGCTGAAAACAACGCAGCAGTGACCAAAGGGAATCAGGCCAACGACGCCGGCAGCCTTGAGGGGGAGGGCAGTTTCAAGCAGAGCCAATTAAAGCGGGGGAGGGGAGGGATTTTGGAGCTGGCCGAGCTGTTTAATGACGGGTGTGTATTTGGAAGCCCTGTGCAGGGGTGGTGGCGAGTGGTCTAACAGAATCAGTGATCCATCCCATGCCTTCTTTACGTGATTGGAAGTACTCTGGGGCAGGGACTGTCTTTCTGGGTCTGACTTCACTGCACAGTTAGCCTGGGTCATTGGCACTGGGCTCTGAACAGCCAGGTGAGCCTAGCCCTAGTACGAGCGTCCACACTGCCAAGCCCTACCCGTGTTATTCTGTCCTCACTGGTGCAGCATTCCTCCATGTGTATCTGGGGGCATGTCCCATGGTTCTCTATGCTGAGATGCTCTAGGATTCCTTCCCAGTCAATTGTATCAATTGTCTGACCTGCAGGGGAATTGTGGGAAGGCCCTGGAGGACTTTCAGCCCTGGAGTGATTTCCCTGCATCCTCACTGCAAAGTGGGCAGGTTCCAGCATCATTTAAAGTGCAACCCAGGCTCTCACCTGCCTCCCCAGCTGGCTCAGATAGCCCAGGCTTAAAACACCTCCACACCCCAGCCAGGGAGCTTTGTGTGTGGACAGTAGGGGGATTAAGGCTAAAAGCTAGGTAAAGGGCCTAGGTTGACTCTGCATTGAAGATATATCCTTCTGTGTTTGTACAGCACCTAGCACCGTGGCGTGCTGGTCCATGCTGGGGTTCCTGGGTGTTACCACAACACAACTAAACAATAAATAATAACGCCTCCCCAGTCCAGGCTAGACACAGGGGGACCCTGTGCAGTGACATAGGCAGCACAAACTGGGAGCTAGAGAGAACCACAGGGTCTGTCTGTGTCCAGCAGCCTCAGTAAAGAATCCCCTTTATATCAGCTCCAGCCAAGTCCAGTCTGGACCAAGAAGGATACCGACAGGGGTTGCTCAGCCAAGGACAACAGCCAAGGCCCGGCAATCCCAGCGAGCCGTGGTGAGAAGAGAGCAAGCCGCGGGGCGCTGCCCGAGGGAGCCCAAAGCTGAGAGCTACAGGAGACAGCTTACACACCTAGGCAGGTTCACGTGAAAGGAGAAGACATCAGCAGAGGAAGCAAGAATTTAGGAGTAACAAGGCCACAGGCGAGGAGCCTGAATAAGCAGCAATGAGAGCAGACCAGCTGCCTCACTGTTGTCAAGCGTTTCGTAGACAGCGTGGCCCGAGAGACTTGTCAGCAGGACCATGTGACAGCATTGTGGTTTTACAGGGAGCAAAGACCCAAACAAGGCTGTCACCAAGTCAGGCTTGCCAGAGAGAGAAGGGCCCCAAGAGAGGCTGTGCGAGGCCAGGTTACCTGTGGGGGTGAAGTGTTTCTTCAAATATTTCGGCGGCCATAGACCCATTAGTAAATAAGAAGGGAGACGAAATCAATAGTGATTCTGAAATGGTTGAACGGCTGAGGAGCTCAATTAAAATCAGGCTAACACAACCCAACGGGATATGGACAATTAGGGGGTAAGAAAGACCTTGTCAATGGGGCAGTTGATAAGAAACAGGTGAGGGAATACAGGGGAAACTGAATATCTACACAGCAGCAGCTCTGGGTGATGCACCTTGCAAGGCCTTAGGAAAATTAGCTACTGTGCCATTGGCTGCATCTCAGAGGGAGGCAGCAGAGGAGAGGGTGGGAAAGCTAGAGTAGTACCAATCTTTAATAAACAGGAGAAGGCCTGAGCCTGGTGGTTACTGCCTGGTTAATCTAATGCCAACCCTTAGCAAAAGGGAGCTGTTAAATATTCAGAGAGAAAGTAACTGATCAGGATAAAGAGGAGACGGTATTCAATGAAAAATACAGGAAGGGCTTGTAGAAAGCAGCTCAAACCAGAGAGTCGATAAGTTTTCACAACACAGGCTGAACAACAGAATTAGGGCCTGATCCTCCAAGCATTTAAGCATTTGAGTAACTTTACTCAATAGAGAAGCCCCATTGAATTCATAGAGATTGCCGGGTTGGGTCAGACCAGCGGCCCTAACAGTGGCCATTACCAGTTGCTTTGCAGGAAGCTGTAAGAAACCCTGCATGGACAGCTATGGGATAACCTGCCCCCACGGAAAAAAATTCTTCCTGTCCCCTATTAATTAGGGGTTTGTTTGTGCCCTGAAACAGTAGGGTTTATAGCCCTTCCGGAGCTCTTCATTTATTTACTATGGTGACTCAGGATGTCCTTGTTATGCATATAAACGTCCCATCCTTTAAAAAAAAAAATTGTTCAGTTCTTGGCCCATATGATGCCTTGCGGCAAGAAATTCCACGGGCCAACTTTGCATTGTGGGAAAGATTACCTTTGCTCCCCTTAAAATGAGCTTCATTTCAGTTTCACTGAAGGCAGCATCGCCAACCCTCAGCATGCCAAAATCATGAGTCAGGCCCCCCAAAATCATGAGACTGGTTTAAAAATCATAGGCTCTTAAAATAACAAATGTGGGCTTCTGTTTGTTTGGTCAGCTGGGTTTTGAGACAACATTTTAAAGTTTTTCTCTGCAACTACAAGAGCTAGAAACTGTTTTTATTAATTATTAATTATTATTATTATTATTAACATGACAGCTGAGATTCTCTCATAATTGCATGACTCCAGGAGATGGTGTTTTAACAAAAACACCAGATATTGCAAAGCTTGCAATACAAATACAAGAGCTGGCAACGCTGTACATGTCCCCTTGTTTTATCATGAAAAAGGATGAATATAAGTTCCTGATTTAACATTTCTCCCACTGGTTATTTAGTATGCCTTCATCATGTCTCCTCTAAGCTCAACTGTCCCTATCTTATCAGTCTGCCTCCATAAGGCACTATCCACATGAGGGAAGATACGCACATGCTAAGTGGCTGCAGGATCTACGCCTTAATGGGTAAAAGACATAATGTATCCAGATTTTTAATAAAGTTTAATTATAGATCTTCACATAATTTTACTTGGAAATTTAATTTGAAATTGACTGGGGTATAAGTACCATCGCACAGGCTGGAAATTAGCAGAAGGAATGTAAACACTTTAATGCTAGGCAGCACTGTGGCGAGCTGAGAGAGATGCCCCATGGGGCAGATGCAAGAGACAGGTGCTATGGCTGGTTTTATTTAACTTCTTTATTAATGACCTGGAAAAAGAGGCAAACAGCGGGCTAATCAAGTTTGCAGATGAGATTAAACTGAGGTGTTGCAAGGCCCGGTGAGGACAGATGAGCAAAGGGACCTAGGGAGTTAGCTGTATTGGCAGGACACAACCAGAAATCAAATGCAAGCTTCTCAGTCTTGGAGAAATGTGAACAAATAGAAAAATAATCCAGGGATTCACAGATTTTTATGGCCAGAAGGGACCATTAGATCATCTTGTCTGACCTCCAGCCAGCGAGTTTCACTCCTGTAGTCATTTCAAATCGGAAGGAGAGGCTCAGACAGCTGTAACGCCCCCGGCGACCTAGGGATGAGAGCGGTCAGCAAACTGGATGGGAATTTGCAATGCTGTACAGCTGGGAAACACCCAAGGGGCGAAAGATCACATCCCAGTCTTTGGGATGCTCATGCAAACCCTGATCCTGGGGAGGTTTGTTTCAATAGTGAAGGAACCAACTAGAAAGCGATGGGTAAATGGAGTGGGGCTGGACGACCCATTTGGAAGAGACTTGATCCTCTGCCCGCAGCATTGCCATTCATTCTATACACCTGGCACGGGTTAGAACAGTAGAGGGCACTGTGCCCACCCAGCCCTTCAACCAGCACACCCCCTATAAATAAGGGGCAAGAATGGATCCCTTTTCCCAGGCTCCCCTTTCCCCAGGCTCCCCTTTCCAGGGGAGCAGTGTAAAGAGGCTACTCTAAGGGCCAGAATCTGTCTCTATCCATACCTATAATTACATGGAGGCAGATTCTGGTCCCTGCAATAACTCCTTTACACAGCTCCTGTGGCACAAAGGGGCCAGAGAGAATGCCTGGGGAATTCCCCCAGTGCAGGAACGGGTGGGGTCACATATCTGGCCCTACCCTACTTCTCCCCACAGCCCCTGGGGTAGGACCATACCAGGACTTGGCCAAGGGGGGCAGAGCAGGGACAGAAGGTGTATCAACCCATGCTCTGGTCCAGCCCAGAGGGAGCCATAAGTTAGAGCAGCCCATGAGGCAAAGGGCAAGTGAGAACAGAGAAGGGAGCTCATCTCTCTCTTTTCTCCCCATGATCGCCTCCATGAAGCTTTGCAGCCCTCCTGCTCTAGCAAACCCAATCCTGAATCTGCATGAAGAATTACAGCGAGACACATGCCCCTTCAAGCTGCCCAACTCCCACGGGTCAGTGGTGCGCCTCCCCACTGCACAGCAGCCAGCATGCAGGAGCGGTGCCTTAGACCACGAAACGTGACCACATGTGTCATTTGGCCACAAATTGTAAAGTGACAGTGGGGGGAGGCGGAATATAGGAAGGCGACAAGCAAGGTCGGTTGTTTTCAGAGACTGTTTGGAAAGCATCTCTGTTGGCATCCTCTAGATTACTAAAGTCAGCACCACATCCATTGTCTGCAGCAGAGCTCACTCAGAACAGAAAAGCAAGGAGAGCAGCCAGTGTCCAGCTGAAAGGATGGCAGAGGCAGCCCCCCCATCTATTGCCCATGTAGACGAAACCAATGTAGGTGTGTCTCAGAGCAGCCACTGCAATCAGCAGGTTCTCTCCTGTTTTCCCCACTCATTTCCAGAGTTGCCCAGAAAACTTGCTCGTAGACACCATCCCTGTACTATGTTTATTTGCCATTATATCATTCGGCCACCAGATGTCCCTGTGTGCTGCAAAGAGTTCCAGGCACTGAGGGGCCCCTGGTAAACACAAGACAAAGCTGGCACTCGAGCTACATGCAAGCCTGTTTCTGGCTCGGCAATTACAGCTGTTTTCTTTAACAAAACACTTCTTCCGTAAGGAGGGCTGGGAGTCCTCACATCACAACAATCCCCAAGGAGCTTCCTAGTGTGGGAAGGTGCTGATTAGTGGTTACTAGCTCTCTTCAGCATGTTATCGCTGGGTATGACTGTAGCCCAAGGCCATCCCCTCTGGACTTTGAAACAAAGATGGTTATTCAGAAGCACGTAATGTATATCTGCTTTTTGGATGCCATTTGCCATAAGCATACACACATACACACACACACACACACACTCCACCATGAGTCTGTAATGAAAACAGAGCCTTAAGTAATTCAACTTCACAACCCCACATGTAAGTTAGGTGTGGAACCTGAGGCAGAGAGAAATGAAATGACTCATCCACAGCACTGGTTGGATTCGAACTCAGGTCTCCCGACATTCAGTTCTGCTCCTTAAGCATTTTCCCCCTCAACACGGTTAGCAATGCACAGCTATACTAGCACGGGGAGAATCCCAGCTGGCACAAAGCCAGCTCCACACTACTTTATACCAGCTCCCGCAGAGGAGGAGTGTTGTCAGGGGTGGACAGGGCAGGACCTGGCCCACTCCCATGCAGACACTCGGGACTCCCTGCCACCAAAACTACGGGCTTGATCCACAGTCATGCTAAGGCCCTTTTACACTGCTGTGCTGTGAGAGCACAAATTGTGGTGATGGCCCCCGAGAAGAATCCCTGCACTGGGGGCTTCCCTGTTTGGGATAAGGGCTCTAATGGGTGGCTCTGCTCCCAGCCTCACCAGCAAAGAGGCATAGCCAGAGTGTAGCGCATGATGGCTGTTTTTTGCTGCCCATATAGGGCCGCAAGAGGTGAAGCAGCCCTGAAGCTGCTCTAACTTATCCTGGGAGATGAGCAGGCCCCTGCACCACCCTAAAATATGAGCAGGACAAAGGTGGCATCAAGCCGTTCCCCTCTGCCCTTGCCCCAAGTGCTGGAGCACAATAACGGAGACACAGGCCCTGCATTTTAAGAGAAACAACACACTTCCTCCAGCCGGGCGGGAAGCAGGTGGAGAGAAGGGGTCTGCTTGCTCCCACATCTCAGCACTGCTGTTTGAGGCAGGAGGTCATCAAATAAAACCAGCCACAATTTTCCACTCGGATGATCTGCCCATTTGGATTCCCCCTCCCCTCCTGGAAACTTGAGAAAAGCAGCAACTGCCCTAAAGCTGAACCGCTGCAGGGCATCAGGAAGAGAAGGAGGCTGCAGCACCTTCTAAATATAGCTGCTGCTGCTGGATCAGCTCCCGATTCTCAAAATTAACACAGAGGCTGTAATGGGGCCAAGAGTGGGAAACTGACTCCTGCTGTCAGGCATCCGTCTGCCGCTGCGATCCCCTCCCAGAGAGGACAGACTCTTCCTGTTAGAGATGCTGCTGTTACCAGGGAAAGGACTGAAATTCTTCTCCACCAGGGCCAAGCGCCACCCACTCCCTCCTCCCAGTTTCATTACCGTGCAATAAACTAGCCGGAATGTGTGTGCCACTGCCCTCTGCTGGGAGGAACTGGATCTGCTCAACTGCATCCCATAGGCCCTGCAGTGCTAACACCCAGCAAAGATTCTCCTTTGGCATATGCATCGGGGGATTGCGTTTTCAAAGCGTGAGCTCACACCCTCCTAGAGTCAGAGTTTAAGACCAGAAGGGGCCACCAGATCATCTCGCCTGACCTCCTGCATCTCACAGGCCACGAACAGCATCCACTAAAATACAGCAACTGGAATTAGACCAAAGCGTTACAGCCCTCAGGAGCTAAACTATTACATGCCACAGGCAGAGAACAGGAGCGAGCGAGGTGCAGGGAAGTGATTCAATGAGATATGCCCAGCAATTCTAGCAATTGACCCATGCCCCATACTGCAGAGGAAGGCAACCCCCCCATCCCACCCTGGTCACTGCCAATCTAATCCGTTCCGTCCCTTGTTGTTACAGTCTAGTGACAGCCTTGAAATCTTGGGTGGCACTGGAGGGGCCCCATTTCTACTCCTTTTACTCCCTGGGCTGGTGGGAGGGGAGCGCAGAACCTGCCCAGTTACTGGGAGGAGGAGAAGTTTGCATTAAAAGATCCACAAGTCAAACCCACCATTGGAGTCTGCCCTGGGAGCAGGGGGCAAAGGAACCCAGGCATGCAAGAACAGCACTGGGCCCAGAGGGCTATAAAGAAAGAGATTCCGGGCACATTGTGGATGGACTTAGAGCCCAGAACCCCATTTGGAGGAGGAGAGCGGATATTCCAGGGACTAGCGTCCCGTCATGACATTCAGCAGGATGGAGGGGTAGGACATTTTTGCTCATGTTAGCTGGCCTCTGCTGCAAATGATCCCACTGACCTTTGCCATATGAAGGCAGCTCCCTTTAGCCTCCCTGTGCAGGGCGCAAGGCCTTGGGGCTCATGCATCCCAGAGTGGCTATCACGACCCTTTCAAACTGGGAGCCATGGCTGCAGGTCACAAGCTTGCCTCTAGTCATGTGCCCTACAAGAAGCCCCATCGAAGGCCTCTTGCCTCTTAAGCTGGGGGTCAGGCTCTCCCCAGTAGCCAGGAAGAGCTACCCAAAAGGGAAGGACAGGCCTCCCACTTTGTAGCTGCAGAAAGCAGGGAAGGTCTGTTCCTAGAGGCCTTTTCTTATTTTTTGAGCCTTTTTCTCTTCTGACGCTTAATAAATCCGCCCCGAAGCAAGTGCCATGTACCTATACTTGAGCGTGGCACATCTACCCACCAGTTTACACTCCGCTTACAAAACAGCTGCCTTAGAGTCCCTAAAGTCCCCTTCAGCCTCCCAGCTGCGGTGAAATAAACACACAGCCTATCTAACCAACCATTGGCAGGGATTGTGTGGGGAGAGCATTGCTGATTCCAGTGCATGCAATCAGTGGGCACATGCCACATATACAGCGCCGGACGTCCGAGCACCACAGAACATCCAGGCAAGGCAATGCTGTCTGTGCAAAAACTAGTGACTAACTAGTGGGTCTGGCATTGTGATCTGAAAGGGTTAAAGGGACACATTTCCTTCTAGCTTCCCAGAGCCAGGAAATGTTCCAGAAGGCCTAGAAGCTATTGACCAGCTCACTGGTGGAACAGAGAATTAGTATTAGAGAAATCTCTGAGTCTCTCCCTTAGCTGCAGAGCAGGGATTTCATGAAGTAGCACTTCACACCCTAGATATGCTCAACAAACAGGGCTGGGCAGCCAGGCTGCACCTGCTTGGGGGAAAGTCGGGGCATAGTGGTCATGCTGAGATGGGCAAGGCTCAGAAGCAGAAAGAAGCCCAAGACATGACATTCATATGCGGAATTGGGGGGCATGCAGGTGCGGCTTTGACTCAGTTCACTGGAAGGTCAGGGGCCATTTGCAGCACCTGGATTTGTATTCCCAGATCTTGAAGGTGGTCTTGAACCTGGGCTTTATCTAAATCTTTTGAGTCTGCAAAACAGGGGCATAGAAATCACACTGAAGCAGGCTGACAACAAGATCCCCAATCATTCCAGCTGGATCTATCACAGGGACTGCCTTTCTGGGGGCATTTCTATGTGTCTGGCTCTGTCTGGATCCAGGAAGCACCAAGGCATGCGGCAAAGATGAAAAACAAGAGGGAAGCTTAAGTTGGGGGATACGGCCAGGCAGAGGGAGTCGTCATGTGTTATTGGGCCCTCAGCAAGGGCTGGGTTTCGTTTATGTTTGGAGTTTGGGTCCGTTCTTGTTTCATTTAGAAATGAGCCCAAACCAAACCCCCAGATGTAAGTCCCCACCCTCCCAATATTGGGGTGTGTTTGAAATCTCACCCACCTGACCCAAATTTGGCAAATGGAGCCTATCTTTGTAATGGTCCAAACCAACACCCCTCCCGACATCACATTTTGGAGCATGCAAAAATCAGGCCCCAGATTTAGAAAAAGATACCTGTTTCATAACCCATCCCTCCTCCCCCAAGTTCTGCACCCCAGCACCCCTCACCACTGCCTATCCCTTCCCCGAAATATGGAGCATTCCAACTCCAGCTCCAAATTTTGGAGTCTGCAAATCAGACGCCAGGTTCTGAAAACAGTGTCTCTCTTTATAAAGAGACACACACAGACACACACAGACAAACACACGAGTTCTGAACATCAACCCCCACTTCATCCTGACCTTCAGACCAGCCCAACTCCACACTCCAGCTTTGCAGCTCTAGCCAGTCTGTAATTTTATCCGAGATCATTTGTGCCCATCAGCTGCCCCCAAAACTCTCAATGCGGGAGTGCCGAGGCTTCCGGCTCGTATTGTTCCAGAGTGAGTCATTCCTCTCCAGAATAGATGCAGCTGATCTTCTAAAGACACCAGGAAAGTTTCACAGAATAAAAAGGGCTCTTTCAATTGAGAGCAGCTTTTTTGGGTGGGTAAGTGGTAAAGGCAGCGGGGGAATTTTTCCCCTATCCCTCTCTCAAGGACCACTCGATCAGCAGCTGCGGGAACATTCTCTCGATTGCAGAAGCTTTTCTCTTTCTCTTGCTGGCACTGGTTTACAGAAGTACCGGCTTCAGAGTAACTCACATTCTGCTCCTGTTCTTGGCTACCCTAGATAAATTGCGTAGGTAGACGAGGTGAGCATCTTGAGTACCTATCTAGGTCCTCATCCAGCCCCATCCTCAGTGTATTTGAGCACTTCAAAGTCATCACATACCCCTGTGAGGCAGGGCAGGGCTATTACCTCATTATACAGATGGGGAACTAAGGCAGAGAGAGTAAGTGACTCACCCAAGGTCACAGGCTCTGCCACTGGCTTCCTGTAAGTCCCAGCCTAGAAGCTTATCCCCAAGCCCATCCATTGTTAAGGGCTAGCAAATTAAAATGGATCTGAACCACAAGCCCAAAACTTCTGAGGTGTAAAAATATCCAGACTGTTGTCAGAACAGCACAGAACTCAGCAGCTTTACTTCACAGGGGATTGGGCAAACATTCCCTTCTGGTCTGAGCCATGTGGACGGACGGACACCTCCCTCCCTCTCTCCAAATGGAGCTCTGAGCTACAGCAAACAGGAATTAATTATGGGAAGTCCTATGGCCCATGTTAGGCAGGAGGTCAGAGTAGATGATCACAACGGTCACTTCCAGCCATAGTCGCTATAAAGACGGAGACGCATCGTAAACGCCAAATTCGGACCAGGTTAGTCAAAAAACTAACCCACCCTTAGGGAAAGTTCTTCCTAACCCAAACATCAGCTGTGGAATGAGGGCACTGCCTACTGGATTCTGCTGATTCAGGGACTCCAATTCCACACAGCTAACAGCATGGGGGAAGCTTGTTGAAAGGGCAAAGCCTGCAGCAGGGGAAATCAGTATACACACTGGATACTGTGGCTCTGTACTCTGGATTTCCATTGGCCAGCAAGCACTGGGGTGCACAGGGAGGGGAGCTGTCAGTGCAAAGATCAAGGGAGCAGCCCCAGAATGGAAGTCACTCACGTCACTTTGATAAATGCCACGGTGGAAAAAGGTAGCGCTAACATCAAACATTACCGCCCCGTAGGATTTCACAGGGTGAAGAATGGTCACGTTTTCTCAATGGAAATTACACTCTCTCCAGCTGTCCGTGGGAATCAGTATGCCACGCCTCCACACTTGCAAGAAAAAGGAATAAAAATAAATGGATAAATCATGCAGCCTCCCTATTCGGGAGGGAGCAGGACTGCTGCTTTGGGGAAAGGGGAAGGTCTCAGGAAGGGAAGCTGGTCTAGAGAGCTGGTATCCAGCAGTGACCAACTCCACCTGTGTCCCAAAGTGCACTGGGTGTCTTAACCTGCTCCTCCCTCCCCCCATCACATACACAGCAAGCTGCTGCCAGACACCCAGGCACCTGCAGCTAAGTGCTCCCAGCTTCCGTGCCCAGATGGGCTGGGGAACACTGGTAGGGAGTGTGGCACAGACAGAGCCGAGGGGAGAGTGGACAAGTGGGGCAGCATGGGTGGGGGGAGCATGCTGTGCAGACAGGACTGGAGATGGGGGGTGCACAGGTGGGTGAAGTGGCAGATGGGGGTGTCATGGAAGGAGCAGAGGAGAAGGTTACGGGTTCAGGCCATGGGGGGTGTTGCGCAGACACGGTCAGAGGCTATGGAGGTAGAACTGGGGCAGGCAGGGTGCACAGCGAGAATAGCAGAGTGGGGGGAGTCATGCAGAGGCAAGGGCAGGAGATACCAAGGTGACAGTGCCGAGGGAGGGACGGATGGATGGAGCTGGTGGGGTCAGCGGCAGGGAAGGGCAGGTAGTTGGGCAGGTGGGGCCGTCCTCAAAGCAGAACAAAAGCGCGGAATATTTCATCTTTGCAAGCCCGTTTACCTAGAGCAGCCGAGGTTTCTAACACCTGCATTATTCATGGCCTCTCGGCGCCACACCAGGAAGGGGAATTTGCTGAGCGATGTTCCTAATAACTTAGCACAAAACCCATTTAGTCAAAACACTTCTTTCGAGAGAGAGAAATAAAGGAGGAGGAGGGACCCATTTCACACCCCTCCTTTTCTCTCTCTTCCCCTTACTGAAAAACCAAACAGGCGAGTGGGATTCAAATCCTCCTTTCTTCACAAGGCAAAGACCTTCCCTAGCTCTTCCTCTCCCTTCGCTGCTTCGGGGACTTGCAGGGGGCTGGGAAAGGGGGTCAACGTCTTGTTGGGGAGAGGTGCCAGGCTGGCAGCCCTGACGGTGCTCTGGTTACCCCGGAGCATGCCCAGCCACAGAGCACTCTGCCCTGGAGCGATCCCCAGCTAGGGTGAGAGGGGAGCTCAGGCCCCCTGGCCAGCCAAACTTGGGCTTCTCTGCTGGCACCGGGGCTAACTGAAGTGGTGGCCAACCCCTGTTCAGGACAGAACAGGCCCAGAAAGCTCAATTAATAGAGCCCACTCCATAGAGGGCCAAAAATTCCACAGTGATCTAGGCACACAGCTTGGCACATCTCAAAGGGGCCTGATTTTCACCAGCCCCTCTGGAAATCAGGGCCCTTCGAGGCATCTCCAACTGGGCATCAAAAATCATTAGTCACCTCTGAACATTTTAGCCCTGGGCTGGATTTGAACTGGCAGCAACACTCCTCCAGCTTCCTCAGGGATTTGAAGGGTATTCCACACAGGCTTCCCTACACAGAAGTGCACACAGCCAGGCTGGAACTGACCTGTTACGACACCAATCCATGTAGAAGCTGTTGAAGAACATGAATAATAGTGACTGGGGGCTGAGTGCTCCTCCCCCCCCAGTTCACAAATGCAGGAGCTAAACTGCTTTCTATACAGAGCATCCTACTGCTCTTCCTGCCATAGAGGTGGGACGCACAAGGTCGTGGTTCAGGGGTGAGAGAGATTCCCTCAGTGGAACCAGCACGAGACCTTTCAGCTCGAACTTCAAAACTCCCACCTCCAGGGTCCAGCTTTCTAGCCCCACCTCTAAACTGCCCTGCTGGGTTGCTAAGTTGCCACATCTCACTCTCCAGGAGGTGACGATTCCCAGAAAACTTTTCCCTCTCAAGGACTGTGTCCTCATCCCCCACTCCCACAATTCCAGGGAGAGGAGTAGACACTACTACTAAGAGGAGAACGTCAAAGGGTGAGAGATTTTGTTCAGTGAAGCACTCAAAGCTAGTCATGCTGGATACAGGACTGAGACCCCAAGTTTAGATCCAGGCTTTCCCAATGTCTGGGGGGGGTTCTGGGATCTAGGCTCATGCCTGAGGTTAGAACCCAGAGGGGATTTGAACCAGGGACCTCTAGCTCCCTGTGCTGGTATGCTATCACTAAGCCCCCCTATAGCAGTATTTTGCTTCCTGAGCAGTTTTGGAGCATTCACCACAAGAGCAAGGCTCAGGACCCCACTGGGGGTCAACGCTGAGCTCACAGTGGGCCAACCATGAAGTTCGGCTCCAGGGCCACAATTTCCCCAAGTTTGGAGGCATCTGAATGTGGGGTTCAGGTTCTGACCCCTCTCTTGTCTGCATGCCTCTGGAAGGAGGGCGGGGGACTGGCTAGAGGGATCCAAATTGCCCTGGAGCTGGAGGAAAAGGTGCAGGCTTTGTAGAGAGAGAAGTTGCTGGTGCTAGTGGTGGATGAAATATTCAGGAGCTCACATCCCAAGAAGTGGAAACTGACAAGCAAAATGAAATGTTGGAAATGTAATTACCAGAGGAGGCCAAGCATGTCTCCCAGCCGCCCGGCCGCAGGCAAGCCCTTTATCTAGCTCATGAAATGACTTGCTTAACAAGTGGACATCAGCTAATAAAGTTATTTCCCTCCCCCCTTTACCCTCTGGTATAAAAGCAAACTGCCATCGGGTGAAAAGGAAGCCAGATCCCCACGCCTGTCCACGCACACAGACCCAGGTGGGCATCTGTCCCTCTGAGAGCTCACCTGCGCCAAGAGCTAGATGAGAAAGAGCTTCAGTACGAGGAGCCATATTCGGCAGAGATGCAAGTAGCACGTCACAGATTCTTGCAGCTGTTGCATGCAAGCGGCTCCAGGTGACTGGAATTGTTTGTATATAGCATCAGCTGCAGAAATCGAACCCTTGGGCATCAGTTGGGCAGAAAATAGGTGCAAGTGGCAAAGGCAGTGCAGCTGGCACCAGTGGTGCAGGCGGTCATGCAAAATCGGCACAGCTGGCGCTGAGTCAGACATCCAATTCAGCCCATATAGGCAGCAGCCACTCCAATTGAAGTCAAAGGCAGTTGTGCCTATTAACACCAGGGTCCCGATTAGGCTCCAGCGGTGGCTATATGTGAGGTTTTGCTTTAGCTGGCATCCCCGTTAGTCATTGCTCCTGTCACACTCCTCCCTTTGGCCTGTAAACCGCAATCGCTTGGAGTCAGGATAGCTACGCTCATTAGCCACCTATACCCATTAACTCCCACTTTCTGGCCAGTTTACACCATTATTTATGGAATATCTCCACTGAACTGGAGCCGGAGGAAAAGGCGCAGACTGTGTAGACAGAGAAGCCGCTGGTGCTAGCTGAGGCTTCCATGGGAACCACACCTGCTTGCTCCAGGCTGCTTTTGATCAAAATATCCATTCGTTCAAAACAGGTTAGGCATAGTAGATTAGATTGTCAGCTCTTTGGGGAAAAGCCCATCTTTTTGTTGTGTTTGCACAGCACCTAGCACAACTGAGCCCTGGTCAGTAGCCACCCACATAGAACTTGGACGGAGGAACACAAGTTGCAGGAAGGAAGAGTTTGACGGAAGTATGAGGAAGTCAGTCTGCGTGCACATGGCTGGAATGCACACTGTAAATAGCTCTCTTAATAAAAAGAGAATTTGGTTTCACAAGCATGGAGTCCTCTCATGTGACTACCCAGCACATGGTTCAGGAAAGAGGAGCCCCAGTCTTGGACCAGAACTGCTACTGTTATACAAATAACTACTACTATTCCCAGCCTGCCCCAGGCCTCGAGCCTGGAGAAAATGAATGGCATAGCCGGGCGGGCTAGAGCAATACACTCTTTAAAAAACTGCAATAAAATGATGATCTCAGAAACAATCCAACTCAAATACAATGATTTTCAATTTCACAGCTCTTGTGCTCTGTGCAAATCCAGGTACTGGTGCCCTGGGATGTGGATGGCGCCAGCTAAGAACTGCAAGCAATGCAATATACCTAGGCACGGAGCCTTCGGGGCTTAGGAAACTCCAGGTAGTACAGAACGCTGCTGCAGTGTCTCCTCCACAACAATGAGACCCACCCTCCACTGGCTTCCATAGACCTTACATTTGCCTGGCTTAGTGCACGACTGGATCGAGCTCAGATACTATGGTGACGAGCACAGCATAAGAACCTATAGAGCATGGAATTTTCAATAGGAGGGAGTGAGAGTCCTGAGATCAATGGGGGCTGTACACTCAGAAGGGCTAAAAATCACATGGGTGTCCAAATGCCAACGCTAGCGCTCCAAGGATCCCGCTTGTGTTTAGGAGCTGGAGAAGATGAACTCTAGGAGCCTGGCACTAATGCATCCACTCGTGAATCCGGCAGAAGCTGGGGATGTGGATCCTGACAGTCGTGCAATGGTGTGCAGGTTCAAGACGCCGGGGGATGAACCCAGGCACGAGTGTGCTGGCAAGTGAATTCTACCATGCTTAGCGGCTGGGGCTGTCAACCCTCACACGAGCACACCAGAGTGTGACACTTCCCTGCACCTGGGGGCTGGGGCTGTCATCCCTTGCACAAGCACACTGGAGTGTGACACTTCCCTGCACCTGGGGGCTGGGGCTGTCAACCCTCGCACGAGGGTGACAAAGTGACACCTCCCCAGCACTGAGAGTTTCCCAGCTCAGAGTGCAGAGGTATAGAAATCTGAGGCTTGTCTGTGCTTGGGAAGGTGGCTCCTGTAATTTTCTCCCCCAGCCATTAAGATGGGGCTCTCTGCTGTGCCACTAAAGACTCTGCGAGCCAGGGCTCCAGGGATTCTCCTCATTAAAGTGGGGTTAATGTGTGTTGTCAAACACAGGTCAGGGTTTAATCTTCAGCATTATGGGCTCTGTGGGAGCCGCGGCTGCTTGGAGAAGATCACCACTGAAGTGCCCTCTTGATTGCAGGTGGATAATAAGCTTTTGCTGTCTCTAACAGACACCATCAATCAGGGAAGGGTTTGTCCAGGCTCCCTGCCGTGAGGAACCCCGCAGAAGGCCGTGCAATCAAACAGCCTGGGGAGGCCACCATGTCAGGGGGACATGGGAGGGAGGGGGCAGAAATTCAATTGGATTGGTACCAGGGGGCTGGCAGGGGAGCATACCCTAAAGCCTGCACTAAACTTTCACTGCAGGAAAGGACCCAGGGGGACCAGCCATTTGTTTTTGTCCCACATAGCTGTGCCTAGCAGGGGGCAATTTAGCTTTTCCGGCTGGCTGCACATAGCCAGGTTGTGGCAGCACTTTGTAAGAGGCTTCCCGATCCACAGAGCGGCGACCGATAAGCCATTTTGTGGGCATCCATGCACATGTGCATGTGTGTACGCAAGCAATTTTGGGAGGGGGCACTGGAGTGGCTTGGCAGGTGAGCCCATCCAACCCTGCACTGCTGGCACATCTGGGTTGGAACATAACTGCGCACAGCAAACCTACTGCACAGCTTAGGGCATGTAACCAGGAACCAGCCTGGATTATTTTGCCCAGGACATCAGCATAGAACGGTTATGCTCTTGTTTTTCTGTGTGCTGAACCTTTAAAGACACTAAGTCCTCTGCCATCTGCAGAGGCAGGAGAGCATTGTACACTGGTCACCATGCAGACGGTCTCAGAACACCATGCGCTTTCTTGTGAGGACTTTGCTTTTGTTCTTTCTTGATTCACTGTTTTTCAGGCTAGAAGGAAAGTTAGGCAGATGGAAGATTTCATTTGCTATTTGAGCGCGGAGCAAGGTAAGGAGGTTAATTGCCCCCTGCTCTGGGAAAACACCCCCCGGGATCAAAAGCAGATTTCTTTCGGTCAGGGCGGGACAGCCAGTGCCCGGAATGCTTACATCATCTCCGAGCTGCAGCCGGTACATGTGTGGGCCCAATTGCAGACAGCTGAACCTGGGAGACGGAGTTAGGGAATAAATAGGAACAGAAGCAACCCAGACCAATAGGACGGATGCACCTCAGCAATCCTCAGGACAGTCAAATGGGGACCAAATTCAACCCCACTGTAAGCAGCCGAAGTGCCTGCAAACTGACTGCGTAAACCCACGGGTCTCCCTCAATGCCTGAGCCACAGTGGATGCAAATGTGTTACAGCCCCCAACAGCAGCAGCTGGCTCTTTAGCGCCAGCTATGCAGGCCCATGGTTATCTCTCTGGAGATCCCCAGCTCAACCCCAGTGTGCTGCCTAAACCGGTGGCTGGGACATTTATTCCTGTGAACGCCCCTGGGAGAAGGGGGTGCATCTCCTATTGCTCTCTGGTGCCCCTGTTGGCAGAGCTAGGGGAGGCAGTCAAGGTGGCTGTCCCCAGCCCTCCTTGGCCAGGGAAGGTAGCACTGCAGGCTGGGAGCACAAACAGATGGGAACAAACGTGGGGGGGTGGGGATTCTCCAGAGACAGGTCCCCAAATATGCATGGGAGGAAATTCAGCCAGGAAGTGATACGGGGAGCGGGGTGTAGCTAGGTGTGTTATTTACAGGTTATTTACAGTCCTGGCCAGTGGTCTGTTGCGTCACTCTGAGTGCTGGGGCCCAGCCATGGGCCCACAGGCCGGAGCTGCCAATGGGAACATCCGGTTTCTCCCTTGGCACCATCACATCACATTAATCAGGTAGCGCAAATCAAACGGGAGCTAATACTGTGGATTTAATCTCCTTTCCCCAGCACCTGTGCTCCCTGCCCTGTCTCGGGCTCCCTCCCCCTCCCCCTCCACTCCCTGCACCTCCTTCCCTCGCTTCCTAAATGGGTCCATTTAAATTAGATTTTGAAGCCCGGAGTCTTTTAATTGGCAAGTCGAGGCTCACACTTCCCTGCCCCGGGATTCATCACTCATGTCACCTCAAAGCCTCCAGGAACCAACTCATTAGAGAAGACGGCACCGGCGACAAATCCTGCTGCCCTTACACCAGCCAGGTTCCCGCTGGAGTCAGCAGGAGTTTGCCTGACAGCAAGAACTGCAGGACGGGGGCAGTTCTGGAATTGCAAATGCACAAAGAACGTAGGGTCCGGGAAGGGAGCCACTCCAGTGTTATTCACACTGGGATTCCAGCTGCAAGTCACGGGGCACCAACATAAACCATGATGAGGCTAGGGCTTTGCTCCAGTGCAGCAGGGCCTGTGGCAGAAATCCTGGCCTAGACAAAGCCTGTATTGGAGTCTCCTCCTTCCTAACCTCGCCCAGGCAGGACCGGATCTCACAGCAGCCATGGGAAGTTGAAACAGGGTGACAGCCTGGGGGAGGCTGGGATGTTCAGAAAAGACACCAGAAGCTCAGGTGTCCTTGCTGAACAAACTGGACCTCGTGGGGCCTGCACTGCTCGGCTGGAGATGTCTGGCAAACCAAGCTTGAGGTTCACATGGCTTCCTTGCTGCCAGACCAGAAACAGCATCACAAGGGCTTGTCTCCTGACTCACACTCCCCATCTACACCATCCCGGATATCCAGAGCCTGTCCAGGCCACAGAGGGAACCTGAGGGCTAGACACCAACTAAGCTAATCATTAGCCCTCAACTTAGTCTTCTGGGAGCTACGCTTCTTCCCTACCCACATTCCTCCTGTAGACAAATCAGCAATGCCCTTTGCTGACCACTTACCTTCTCCCACATTATTCCTACAGAATTAGCTGGGGGGGAGCGGAGAGAAGAGAGCTGAGTGCTGAATCTCACTGCCAGCCTTACAGAGGGATGCAGTCCCACTGAATGCAGTGGGGTTACTCACCCCGGTGAGTCAGATACAAACAGGGCTCGCAGAATCAAGCCCTTCATCTTTCCGCGTTATTGAGTTTTGCAGAAGTAAAGACGAGGGCCAGACTGTGAATAGCCCCGGTGCCCACACAGCCTCCCACTCCTTGCATGGCTCATGCAAGAGCTCATCACGATAGCCATCCCCATGAGCAAGGACTGCACCATCCAGGGAACAAATCGCCCCAAAGGACAAGGGAATTGGGGGGGAGGAGCAGAGGAGGCTATCGCCCTACCCTGCTTCACCACTCCAACCTGCAAAGTAGCACCAGCTCGCTGCTGAATGGATGGCACAGCCCATGTGCATTGCCCCTGTGTGCAGCGTCTCCTGGATGCAATCTCTCCCGGTGCTCCCCAAGGGGCAGAGGAACTCCACAACACCCCCCACAGGGCTGTGTGTCAACTCCGCAATCCAGCTCCAGGTAAGGACTTCAGGACAGGGCCCTGTTTTCTCCTGCTGGAGGACAGCTGGACACAGCCGCAGGCGGCTGGGAACAGTTCTGCAACAGATCAGGCTACGGACCCAGTGATGGACACGAAGGGAGAACCCAGCGGTGGCAGCTTCTGCCACTGCCTGGCAAACGTGCTTCCTCTGTCCCGCTCAGAGCAGAGCGGGAGACAAACCAAATGGACAATCAATGAGCTGCTCAAGCCCTACGTTAAGCACTGCTCTGATCCCTCCTTTCTTCCCTCCAAGCCCCAATGAGAGCGATACCCGGATTGAACGCCGGCTGCTGCAGCAGAGGCACCCCGCCAGCCAACTCACTTCCCTGCAAAGCCAGATGGATGAGCACGCGAGAGATGGCAAAATCGGAGCTGGTGGTGCAATGGGCAGGCTGCACTGTCTTCCACCAAGTGCAGACAGGCCACACCTAGGCTACAAAATTACATCAACCTACTTACGTCAGCACACAGCCACAGCAGTTATCAAATAGCTTGTGCGGGCCCACTTGGCTCCTTGTGTGGGTGGGGCGTGTTCTCACCAGAAGCGCTGATATCGACTGTATTGTCAGCGTGGGGCATCGTGGGACGGCACCCGAAAGCCAGCCACAGTCAACGTAAGCAACACAGCGTCTCCCCTGATACTGCGGCGACCTAATTATGTCCACCGTGACTCTACGCTGCTCGGGTGGCGGGGGGAATAGGGTGCTATAGAGAGGCACTTACATCAGCGGGCGCCAAATTTAAGTGAAGACGCTTCCACGGTTAGGTCGACTTAGCCCTGTACAGGGCCGGCTCTGGCTTTCTGGCCACCCCAAGCAAAAAAAAAAAAAAGCCTGCAGCGCGGCCGGAGCCAGGGTGCAGGGGGACTCCCTGCTCTGCAGGTGTGCCCCGGCTAGCGGGAGGAGGGGGAGGGACCGGGGGGAGAGAGAGAGAAGGGGGTGGCCAGGGCTTCAGCGGGGCACTGCCACGTGGCCCCTCCCGCCGTGCCCCCTGCCGGGAGGGCTCCGCACCGCTCCGCTGGCTGCCCTACCGGGCTTGCTGCAGGGCACTCCTGTCCTCCACGCCGCTGCCCCCTACAGGGCGGCCAGAGTGGAACAACAACAACAACAAAAAGTGGCCGTGCCGCCCTAGGATTGGGCGGAATGCTGCCTCCTACAAGCTGCCGCCCCAAGCACCAGCTTGCTCGGCCTGGTGCCTGAAGCCGGCCCTGGCCCTGTAGTAGAGGCAGGCCGCAGGCTAGCCCATAGCGTTTGCTGGGGAGACAGCGCTTTCACTCAGCTTACCACACTCAAGTTATTCCACTCATGCCAGCCTAGCTAGAGCGAGGGCTGCGCTACCCTGAACACTGACATCAGCATCCCTCCACTGTCTCTCAGCAGCCATGTCGACCCAGCTACCGCCCCCTCGAGGAGGTGGTTCTCCTGCCGCTGTAGTGAGCGTCCACACTCAAGAGCTGCAGCTGGGCCACTGTAGCATCTAAAGTATAGACATACCCTGAGAGCGGAGAGAGAGTACCCAGCCTGCGAAACAAGCTGGAGTGATCTGGCTAGTCAAGGCCGGCGATAGCAAGTGCGGGGCCCGATTCCTGGGACTTGTACTCACCGGGCGGCGCTCCCAGTCTTCGGCCACACTTCAGATTGCTGGCCAGGGAAAGGGGACCGTGGGGCCGCCGCACTCCGGCTGGGGTCATGGGGCCACGGCGCTCCAGCCAGGGTCACGGGGCCGGGGAGCTGTTGCACTCCAGCCGGAGCTCCAGCCGGGAGAGCGGGGCCGCAGGGCTTGCTGTGCTCCGGCCGACGCTCTGGCCAGAGGAGCAGGGCCACCGAAGACCCCGGAGCGGACCGCCGCCGGGGAATCGGGTGAATCGGCCTAAAGCCAGCCCTGTGGCTAGCGATTTCATTAGCAGAGGGTGATCAGATTGGTCCTGTTGGGGATTGGCCCTACTTTGAGCAGGGGGTGGGACTAGATGACCTCCTGAGGTCCCTTCCAACCCTGATATTCTATGATTCTATGACTGGATTAGCAGCTGATGAGTTGTGGTAACTCAAGCTGCTGTATCCCAACTGCATTACTGGCTCGGCAGCATTTGAGGTCCATGACCTTACCTTAGCTAGCTTAAGCCTAAACCACCACTTACCTCAAGCTAGAGACTTTTGTGTGCGGACGGGGTTAGGGGCAAAACTCGAGTTATAACTGGAGCTAATGCAGTGAAGACACACCCGAACATACTGCAACCCACTCCGCTAACACAATGGCTGCTGGACTCTGCACCCCAGGGATCATCCTTAGAAATGCACAGGGCATAGAAAACCAAAAGCATCATAGGATTAGAGCTACAGGCACAATACAGGCAGTGTCCATATATGCTTGTCTACAAATGGTTCCTGGGGAACCATCTCTAGCTGTGAGTCAGTCTCCATGGCCCATTCAAAACCGAGACCCCCAGCAAGGGGACTAAAGTGGCATTGGTTTGGGCAATGCAGGCATCCCTCCACAAGGATTTGGACAAGCATAGGCCCCCAAACGGCCACTGGATGGGAATGACTTTCAGCCACTGCTTTCTTATTACGGTTATTTATCATGTGTATTGCACTAGCCTCTCCGAGCCCCAGTCACGGACCAGGACCCCACTGAGCTAGGCACTGGACAAACACAGAACAAAGACAGTCCCTGCCCCAAAGAATGGACAATCCAAGTGTCCGAGAAGATGGATACAGACCAAGAGGAGTACAAGGAACTACCCCATGACCTGCATTGGGAGTAGATTTCCATACAACATTGGGAATTTGCCAAATGGCTCCCCCAGTTCCAACTCGCTGCCCATCTCAGCATCTCAAGTGAGTGGGACTCCTGGACAATCAGAACCAGAGGGAATTATATCAGGGGTGCCAGCCATACTGGAAATGGCAGGGTAGCCCTAACTTTGACTGTTTCAGCAGTTTCCTGGTTGGGGTTGATTCTAGTGGGGAAAGATCAGGCTTTCACTGGGAGTCGGGCCTGTGTGGAAAAACCCCGGTAAGGATTTTGGAGTTGATCCCATTGACCCCACTGCTGGTTCTCAACAGCTGCTCAGGGTCTCGTGACACACCAGAGCTTGTGCATCCCACTCATTCTCCAAATTGAAACAAATGGAGAAGTCCTGAAATCCCAGCTCCTTCAGCCCCCCGACAAGACCCTTTCCGGTGGTCAGCACTGCACGTGTGGGGGTCGCTTGCAGGGGTTTTCCAAGAGGCTGCCCACTTAGCAGGTCAGCACAGATGATCTAGGAAACGGGATCTGCAAACATCTGCAAGCCTGGACTTTTGAGGGTGGGTCTGGCTGCCTGGCAGATCTCCAGCTCCATGCCACCAGGGCTACCAGCAACCCAACCTCCTGCTCATTGCTCATATTCTGCAAAAAGGTGGTCTTTAAAGCTGTACAGCTACGCACCCCATACCGCCGGGAGGGAGTAGCACTAACATACGAGTCAGCCTAGTGAGTCCCATGGGATGAGTGGGGTAGTCAGCATCCCTAGGAAAGAAAGTGTGTTCTCACCATGTGTTGGCTATCAGGCGATGACAGCTCAGTGAGGACAAGGGAGTTGTAGTGTTAACATGTGTTAGTAGGCCCAGGTAAACCCTATTCCTCCCCTCCCCCCGCCCCCAGCTTTACTTTGACCTGCTAACGTGAGGAAACTACAAACTGCCTTGTCTTCACCAGCTAACACGTGGTAAGATACCACCTTTCTTCCTAATGTGGACACACCCTAAGGGGGACAGAATCAGGCCTTAAATGTCTCTCCCAATGTAGCTCCTGAGGGTATGTCTACATTGTACACTAAACCCCATCGCTAACTCAGGTTTGAGCTGAAGACCCGCATCCGTCCACACATAAATCAGTCAGACGTGGGTCAGCCAGCAGTCAGGACGCGGGTCCTGACACCCTGCTGGGGGTGGGTCAGAGCCCAAGTCCTGCTGAGACTCAGGGCCCATCACTGTCATTTTGCAGGTGAAGCTGCAGATGTGAGTCAGAAGGTCTGCCTAGTCCAGGATGGACACCGTAGTACGGCTGTGAAACCCAGATCCAGCAATTGTAAACCCAGGTATACAATGCAGCGTGGATGCTTGGAAACAATAAGTCCACAAGCCCGGGTCCCACAGACCCAGGTTTGCAACACAGTGTAGACCCAGAGTGAACCTTCCATTAGTGCCTTTTTGCATGGGAAAATGCAGCAACACAGGTTCAGTAGGGCAAGGAGGGGAAGAGTGACAGAACTGGGGAAATAAGGCTAACTATTAGGTGCACTACAGCCATGCTGACTACCCGCGTGCCTCTCCCTCCTGCCTGCCCTCCCTCTCATCACTGGTTACAGACAGATCGCTGGCATCTTATGTCTCCCTCCCTCTGGAACCCGTTCAATTGCTGCTCTTTTCGTGTCTTGAAATCTCATCAGACGTTCTGAATCTGGGCAATTTCGCCTGCTTTTCAACTGCCTGCGTCGCTCAGCTAAATCAGTAATTAATGAATTTGCAAAAAATAAAAAGGAGGCGACTGAAACATAAAACCCCTCAGCGGAAAGCCTGGGGATGGCAGGTGGCATGCAGCTCAAAGGCTAACCTGAGTTTAACATGCCAGCCCGGCGAGATGGGACTCACGTGCGACATTCAGATTTCACACAGATTTTGACTTGAGAGGAAGGATGGTCTTGTGACTAAGCACTACCCAGGAGCCCTGAATTCAATCCCTGCTTCTGTCTTAGACCCTCCAAGGCAACTTCACCAGATCCACGGACCCTCCTCTGATATGTCCCCCTCACCCTGCTCCACTCCAGTCTCGCCAACCCCATGAGTTCAAAAAAATCACAGGTCAAGCTGCAAATAATGATGAGATTTTTCTTTTAAAAAGTTACTAAAATATTGGGTTCTCTCTCTCTTTGCCATCCGGCGTCTGAGTCTTTAGAGCACAAGTGGTTCACGTTTCCAACCTTTTAACTCCCCTCCCCCCATGAAAGCTGAAATTCCCCCCTAAACACATGACTCCAGGAGCTGAGGCTTTAAGAAAAACAGCAAATATTGCGAGAATCACCGTGGGGCGGCAGATGATCCCACCATCACCAGCAGCAGCCAGGCAAGCTTAAAGAACATCCTGTGTCTGCAATCAGCCCCAGCCTGCTGCATCTGTGAGATTTGCCCTTCAAAGGAGGAACTCAGGGCAGCAGATGTGGCAAACAGAGCCCAGGTTCAGAACTTCCCAGCTGGGGTCCTTGTGGCACTAACTGACCCCTGCCTTACAATGCCACCGGCCCAAGCCCTCTCAGGCAGAAGACGAGCCGGGCTGGTTTGCTTTGTTGAAAGACCCCAAGGATCAATCCCTGACTTTGACTTGCACTGAGGAGCAGGGACTGAGACTTCCTGCCAGGCCTGAGACCTCGCTTCCTTCTCCCTTGCACAAAGGAGTATTTTCCTTTGATGCGGGCTTCTGTATATCACTTGAAAGGGGCCAGCCTCTCTAGAAGGCACAGCTGGAGGACTGAACCCCATTCCCCAGAACCAGACCACAGGGTTGCAGCTGCCCAGAGAATGAGGAGCCCACTCTCACCTCCCGGGGGTGATCTGACAACGTTAACCTTCAACCCTCACGATAAAGATCGTGAGAGCGGGTAACACCGCCCTTGTCGTTCCACGTAGCAGATCCCCGCCTCACGTTCCACTAGCAAGTCACTTGCTGCCTCCAAATCCTTCACTCAACGTATCTATCCAATCCCTGCATGTCTTGTCTACTCAGAGCGTCAGCTCCTCAGGGCAGGGACCGTGCGCTACCCTGTGTTTGTACAGCACCTAGCACCACAGGGCCATTCTCAGTTGTTCTCTAGGAAGCACCAGTATAACAACCACCTCTCTGTGGCTCTGTTCCCTGCCTGTAAAATGGGGATAATGCTGCTTTCTTCCTCTCTGCTTTTGTCTGCCTTGTTTGTTTCAATTGTAAGCTCTCTGTGGCAGGAGCTGTCTTTTGTGGGGTGTTTTATGCAAAGCTTGGCCCAGTGGGTCCTGCTCTTGGTCGGAGCGTCTATATGCTACCGTAACACAATCATGTAAAATGGAAGTAATACATCTGAATTTCCAAAAGCTGCTGAGAAGGGTCGGAGACCAATGAGATGGATCACAGGTGGTAGCAGTCACATCTTCCCACATGCTGCTCTTCCAGTGTACCTCAAGTTTATTCTCAAGGGACTGACTACCTGGACAACAAGGATATTCATTCTCTGTGCTCTGGTATTAGCAACACAGAGCCAATTAGTGCCAGCTGGGATGGGGGGTTCTGTGATGGGGGCACCAGTTTATTAGTAACTAGGTGACATGGGTTGGCAGGTCTCAGCCTGGACACCCAAAAGCCAGCCTATGCTAAGGTTCTATTTCTTTCTTCCTTTGTCTGTTTAGGGACGCATGAGCTAGTGTGACCATCACTCTTGCATGATCCATTTATTCAGAGGTATTTATGCAAGTTGCATATTTTATATCTAAAGATGGGTCAAAAAAATTAAATTCAATCCCCAGCCGAAATCATAAAACATTCCGATTCAAAGCCCCCAGATCCTTCTTCAATCTTTTTTTTTTTTTTTTTTTTTTGGATCGGGGTCAGAACCAAAACCTGAAGGGGATCTGTTTCCTGGCTCTATTGTGTCTGAACACTCCACAAAACAGCTTAGATTTGGATTGCTAATTCTTCAGAGCCCGGACTATCACTCTCTGATCATACACCACCTAACAAAAGGGGCCCCACTCTTGGTGGACCCCTAGATACTACCATATTTCATAAACTGTGGGATTTTAATGCATCTGGATTTGAAGCCAAACACTCCCCTGGATTCCTCCAAACTAAGTCCAATGCACCAGCCCCAGCCAGCTCTAGTGGTACCTCCTTGACCCTCATCTTTTTCTACCTCTAACACAAGAAAGAATTATTTTAAGGCATGACACTAAGCAGCTGAGTTAACGGGAAAGATCTATGCCATTTAAAGCACCGGACCTGCACAGTGGAGGCGATTTGCAGATCTCTGCCAGTGATACTGATAACTTCCCTTATCAGAGACATACTACGACCTGGGAATGAGGATGATGAAGGAGCACGGAGCAGTACTGAAACCACTGTGCCACCTCCACCACCTAGCCCCGTCCATCAGAGGATCTCAAAGCACTTCACACATATTAATACATTAAACCTTACAACTCCTCAGAGGGAAGGTCCCTGGGCTAGAGTTGGGTGGAATGTTTTTGACACAATGAAATTTCGCTGAAACCAGAACATTTTGGCTTCAATGCAGACTTTATCCAAATGATTTTTTGGGTCTGGGGAAGGGGAGAGAGTCCCCTCTCTCAGGCACCCTGTTAGCTGTGTAGTTGGGATCCTGCCCTGGGATGTGGAAAACCCAGGTTCAAGTCCCTGCTCTGACCGAATCAGAGTGATCTAGGAAGGAAAACTCTGCTTGGACTCAGGCCGAGCATGGCCTTGAAGCTAGGTCTCCCACATCCTTGGCCTATGCTGAATTACCCCTCTACCCGCCAGCTGGGGACACTGTCTCTAACACTACGCCACCTCTTACTTCAATGCAATTCCGTCTTCCCAACAGCATCCAAAAGGCTCAGTTTCATTCCCATGTGGAACGGAAAGAGCTTTCAAACCCTCGGGAGTTACTGCAGAACAGAATTGCCATCCTCAGGTCAGCTCCACCCTGTGCCACAGATGGGGAAACTGAGGCACAGAGGGATAAGTAAATTGCCCAACGATCCACAGAGAGCCAGTGGTACTGTCCTGACCATTCCCTTCCCCAATCTGACTACAACTATCCAACTCCAGTGCTTCTCATGTGTCTCTGTGACAGGTGGCAAAGTCAGCATTTTACTAACACTGCCCTGGCTTTATAACTGTTCCGTACGCTTTATTTTCCTGAATGGGCTGCCCTACATCTTAGGGCCTATTTCTGTCTGAATGGCGTTTAAAACAGTCTTTTAAAAGCTGATTACATGCTAGTTCAAAGCAAGTGTCCTGCAGGAGAGAGAAGCATTAGGGAGAACTTAGCAAGAAAAGGGACATTCGCGAACTAATCTAGGAGATCTTTCAGCAAGGCTGGCTTAGGATGGAACTTGGAAATGGCTTTAGTGAGTGACAAGTGTCCACCTATTCCACCCAGTGGCGATTCCCTTCTCTTGACAGACCACAGGACAAGCGGCATTCTCTCAAGTGAGGCCCAGGGCTGGACAGTATGCAGAAGGAATTTCAGTCCACGATTGAAGTGCACTGGCAGGACTGCATGCAGAGGCCTGGAATTGCATGAATAGGGGGGCAGGGTTGCAGGTCCCGATTCAGGTGCACTGGCTGAGCAGTGCAGAGGAAGCTCACACAGCAACAGCCTCTCTTGCCTGGCAGAGCTATTTTCACAAGCAGCCAAAGGGGGGAAATGAAGTATGAAGGAAAGAGTACCACGCCAACCCTACGGCTGGCCTCCAGATACCCACCCAAGAGGAAGGATGGCCTGGTATCTATGACACCAGTGTGGGGCTCAGACTCCCTATGTGACCTCGGCATCACTCTGTACCTCAGCTTCCCTTCTGTAAAATGGGGATTAAAAACCTTCCCTTTCTTCTATCTTAACTTTGTTTTAAGCTCTTTGAAGCAGTTTTGCCTCTCACTGGGTGTCTGTTGTACCAAGCACAATGGGGCTCCGACCATTTGTGCTCCTGTAATAAAAATATTTTGCAATATTAGTCACCAGCGCTGGTCTAACTAGGCAGTTGCATGTCCCCCAGTTGCTATAACCAGGTGACACAGTGAAACCTTGGCTGTGCTAGCCTGAGTAAAGCAGTGTATTTCACACAGGTCCCCATCTCAAGGCCACTTATGTCCTCTCACTCCCTTTCTCCTCCCCACCCCCCAAATCTCAACAAGAGAAAAGAGACCAAACAGCTCCCGAGAGTAGAGCAAGGTCATTTATAATAGAAATGAATGAATGAGTCAGGCACAGAAAAGTGTTGGAGAGCGGTAGGAGCTGCTGTAATATCTATTAATGAGAAATACCACACACCATGGGTCCTACCACGCTTTAAATACAGTAATAACAATCAGAATAGCAAAGAAGTCTGTATTCTGTACCTGCACATATACCCTTTCCTAGGGTAATGACTGGATACCATTATACTGGGTCTATGCACACGGCCAAGATTTGCTAAACTGACTGGTGATGTGGAGAGCTGGTGTGACATCACCGACCCGACGTGGCTTCGGGCTAGCTGGTGCCTCAGTTTCCCCTCACTCCGGTTGGCTCTCCAGAACTTCCAGCCTGGTTTGGTTGCTGATGCGGCTCAGCCCTGTGACTAGGTTGTTCAAGTCCACCCCTTCTGGGGTCGCCAAGTCCAAAACAAACACAAAAACCATCTTCCACCCCAGCCTCCAGCTGGGCACAGCCCCTCCTGCCTGAGGGTGGCTGTCTGTCTCCCTCCTCAAGTTCCAACACTCTTCAGCCCCCATCCCCCGGGCTTTGCTCTCACTCCTCAGCCCCTCCTGGACTCCCCTGAGTCTCTTCCTGTTCTCTACTTGGTCTCTTAGCTTTCTGGCTCCACAGCTTCTGTCTTATCCCTAATCCTCCCCTCTTCCCCCATCCCCGCCTCGCCCCCATTTAGCCACCTGACCTGCTCGTTTTGGTGACTTTGCTCATTTTCTCCCTATTGCTTCTTGCTCTGGTCCTACTGATGGAGAGGAAGATGGAGCGCCAGGCTGCCTCACTCTCTAGTCTACTGACTGAGATGGGGACAGCTTGCAAGCCAGCCATGTCCCTGCCCTACTCCGCTCATGCTGATGGACAGCCCCACAACCTGGTGTCCTTGAATGTGACTTTTCTAAGCACCACCCAAAACCAGGGCCAAATGAGCTGCATTGAGGCAGCTTCCCCGCCCGCTGGGCCATAAATCACCCAGCTGGCACCTGTAAGATAAAGCGTCTTGTACAAAGGATGCTCAGCGGAGACTCCATTCCGCCAGCCACGCTCGGCAAACATAATCTTCCCCTTTCAGCCGAGCGACCTTTGCTGAGCGCCCTTCTCCGAGTGAGCACGTTGGATCCACTGCCTCTCCACATAACCTTTATCTGCCAGAGCTCTCTGGCCTGGCTTTTGAGAGAACACAAAGAGAAGCAGCACGCCCCTTTTGCAGACAGAGAGAAAGGGGCTGACGGCTTGGCATGTCCTGCCATCCTCTCCGTTGGACAGCATGGTCACAGAGCCTGAGCAAGAGGCACTGCCCTGCTTGCCGACTCCAGGAATGAGGGGGTGGGGGGGGAGAGACAGGTGCTGCCAGTGGAACTTCTGCCCTGACTGAAGTTTACTCTGCAAATGGGGCCTCTGAGCCTCAGAGCAAAGAGGCAGGAAAAGTCCTGGTTAGGTCAAAGCTATCTCAGGTATGCCTACGTGTGCAGCGTACACATTGCGAGAGGGATAGATGAGACCAGGGGGCAAGGGAAGAGGACAGTTGCTCCCTGAGATGGTGAGCTGAAGGCTCCCACCCCCTCCAGAACCAAGGCAGGAGGACAGTTGCCTCTGAACACAACAGTGAGGTAATTGAGAGATTTCTCTGCTGTGAAAGGTCAAGGGATTCAAGCCCTTCACCAGTATCTTCCATCCACACCTCTCCAAGCACACTATCACCGTCATTCATCGAGCTTCATAAACCCCAACTCCTTGCATTAGAAAAGTATTACCTTGTTTTACAGGTAGGGACAGTGAGCCCAATAAACACATAGGGCCAGTTTTTCAAGGGCTCGGCCCCCCACAAGTGGGCCCAGATTTTCAGTAGAGCTCAGCTCCCATGTAGGAACCTAAATAAGGGCCAGATTTTCAGGAGTGCGCAGCATCGGTAGCTCCCAACACAGCAAGGAAACGGTTAATGGAACCCAGGAGTCCTGATGTCTGATTGCCCGTCTATTCACATTGGACAATGCTCCCTCCCATCAGGGCTGCTTGGAGCAGGTTGTTGGCAGAGGCACCATTCAAACATACTGCCAAGCGTCAGGGTCCTCGGACAAATGGCACTAGAAGTGTAGGTAATATTCTCCCCGAATGAATGTGATTTCTGGAAGGCCATATAACACCCTGCAAAGACCCCACTCTGGCTTCCGCACTAGGACTTTGGAACCACTGGAGTAGCACCCACCCCATGAAGGGTCTCTCCAAGGCCCAGTCCACGCTGGGCTAGCCCACTGGAACCATGTAAGTAATACAGGGTCATCCCCCACCAGCGCAGATCCACTGGATAAAGCAATTAGGCCTTTGTGTTAATACTAGAGCCAAATCCCAAGGCTCATGCTCAGGCAAGGTCTCATTGAAGTCAACGGGAGCAAAGACAGTGATGGGAGGCGCAGCTGCTCAAAGCTCCTTGGTTGCAAAGGGACTGATTCCAAGTCCACTGAAGTCCATGGGAGTCTTTCCCTGGACATCAGTGGGCTCTGGATCAGGACCAAAGTAAATAAGGATTTTTGCCCACTGACTCTACTGTATTAACAGGCTGAGGGTGATCAATATGCAGCATCCTCCCTCTCTCCAGAAGCTCCCACGTGGGCATATTATGGTAATTTCCTATCAGCCTGTTATACAAGCCCCAGGGGAAGTCGCCTTTTCCACACAGAGCCATTAACAGGAACAAGCAGACGCCGCATTCCAGCAAGAGCTGGCGCTAATTTATGGGTGAGGCAGCAGCAGGACAGAGGCCACAGGACAAACACCAGAGAGGTTAAGATGCTCCACAGTCCTCATATATCTCGCTAAGCATTTCGCCCATCAGGGCGCTCTGCCGTGGCAGTGTTGGGAGAGGGAGAGACAGAGGGAGCAGCAAACCCCAGGCCAAGCTGGCAATGAGTGAGGGAGCACGGTACCAACCCCAGATGGTGTTCTTCCAGGCCCTGAAAATGGGACATCCCTAAAGTGGGATATTAAGGTCTCTAATTGACCTGGTCAGCTCCCAACCCGCTTCAAGTCCCACATGTGGCTGAGATGGCCTCCACTGCACAGTGCGTAGGTTGCCTAGCCTCCAACAGACAGATTTATGGGCCCAATCCTGGAGCACCCTCAGCTCACCTGGGAGTCTGCTCCAAAGCCCAATGACATCAGCAGGCGCCTTTCTACCAGGGTGTGGATCAGGCACCGGCAACAGCGTAATTACAGCTCTGTCCAGGGTGCTGAATTCAGCTGGACAGCAGCAGCTCCTCCAGCAAACCGTCTTCCAGCGAGACTCAGTAATTGAGCGCTGGCAGCACAAGAACAGCAATCCTTGGAGAGGAAAGGGAGCCAGCTGCTCCCCCCCACCATGCATAGAATCATAGAATATCTGGGTTGGAAGGGACCTCAAGAGGTCATCTAGTCCAACCCCCTGCTCAAAGCAGGACCAATGCCCAACTAAATCATCCCAGCCAAGGCTTTGTCAAGCCGGGCCTTAAAAACCTCCAAGGAAGGAGACTCCACCACCTCCCTAGGTAACGCATTCCAGTGTTTCACCACCCTCCTAGTGAAATAGTGTTTCCTAATATCCAACCTGGACCTCCCTCACTGCAACTTGAGACCA
This sequence comes from Trachemys scripta elegans, assembly GCF_013100865.1. Classification (NCBI taxonomy): domain Eukaryota; kingdom Metazoa; phylum Chordata; order Testudines; family Emydidae; genus Trachemys; species Trachemys scripta. The sequence continues at coordinate 127,361,135 of NC_048301.1, forward strand.
TTGCTCCTTGTTCGGTCATCTGCCACCACTGACAACAGCCAAGCTTCATCCTCTTTGGAACCCCCCTTCAGGTAGTTGAAGGCTGCTATCAAATCCCCCCTCATTCTTCTCTTTTGGAGACTAAACAATCCCAGTTCCCTCAGCCTCTCCTCATAAGTCATGTGCTCCAGCCCCCTAATCATTTTTGTTGCCCTCCGCTGGACTCTCCAATTTTTCCACATCCTTGTAGTGTGGGGCCCAAAACTGGACACAGTACTCCAGACAAGGCCTCACCAATGTCGAATAAAGGGGAACGATCACGTTCCTCGATCTGCTGGCAATGCTCCTACTTATACAGCCCCAAATGCCGTTAGCCTTCTTGGCAATACTGCTAACAACACCCTTCTTTCGCCATCAGGCTGTGGGTTGTGCACTCCAATTCCTACCTTCTTTGCTGGTGGGCCAGAAAAAGTTGGGCTGACAAAAGGAGAGCACCATGTGCATTGCTCCAGGTGATTGCTCCTCTTCTCCATTCATCCCAGCTGTCCTATCTGCCTGATCTATAATTGCAGTTATTTGTATTTGCCTCCTGTAACCCTGGCACAAGGCTGTTTACCAAGGTCAAGTGCGTGGAAGTTTTGTTTTATTTTAATCTCAACAAGACTTATCTGCCGAAGCAAACCTCCATACATTTGTGATTAGATAGATGGAGATTTCACAGCTGTGCACTGCAAAACAAAAGCACCCTTAAAAGTCAACTTGATAATGAATTCCTGAGTTGCCATCAATGCCATGAATTACTCCAAGCCGCTCTGAAATCCAACGGAGTGTAATTAGAACACAAAGGAAAGTTGGGGGGTGTTTTGTTTTGCTCCTACTCACCTTCTGGTTTTGTACTGCCACCCATCACCATGGTACCTGAGCAGCCCTCCTTAAGTGCATTCTCTGAACAATGTTGCAACAAATGGTCTTATGCAAGGAAAATAGGTTGGTTTTAATAAAAGTAGAGGCAGCAGTGTGGTCTAATGGATAAGACACTGGGTTGGGAGCCACATGAACTGGTTACTTGACCTTGAGCAAAGTCACTCTCTGCTGTGTGCCTCAGTTTCCCCATCAGTTAAATGATCATTCCCGCACATTCCCTTTCCACCAAGCATTCATGCTGTTAAGAGCCAGATTGCACAAGCATTTTTAGGGAATAAATGCCACAGGGCTGTGAATATGGGGTTCATTTGAAAATCTAAATGAATATGCATGGGAAATACGTTTCCAGTATTTGCTCACTTTGGTAATTACACTCTGAAAAGAGACACTGAAAAAGAGAGCCATTGAAAGGGAATGGATTTAGACCCATCCAATGATTCCCAGATCTAATTCACTTAGTTTATGAGTCTGAAGATTATATTGCTAACTGCCAGTGCCACAAATTCAGCCTGTGATCTGAAGATCCCTGTGTTCTTTTTGTCTTAGATGCCATTCTTGATTATCTACAGACGCATTTCCAATGAACTTCTCATTAGAACATCTAGGCGCAAGTTACAGAACTAGGAATTGTGGATTGAAGAAGCTTCATGTGGAAAAACAGAGAAACCTCCCCTTCAGATTGCACTGATTGTTGCTGTGATAAAGATCAAGGCAAGGCTGCATGATCTAGTGGGTAGGGCACTAGACTGGCACTTCTGAGACCAGGTTTCTCATCCCAGCTCCTGATCAGCTGAGCATCCTTGTGCAAATCATAGAATATTAGGATTGGAAGAGACCTCAGGAGGTCATCTAGTCCAATCCCCTGCTCAAAGCAGGACTAACACCAACTAAACATCCCAGCCAGGGCTTTGTCAAGTCGGGCCTTAAAAACCTCTAATGAAGGAGATTCCACCACCTCCCAAGGTAACCCATCCCACCGCTTCACCACCCTCCTAGTGAAATAGTGTTTCCTAATATCTAGCCTAGACCTTCCCCACTGCAACTTGAGACCATTGCTCCTTGTTCTGTCATCTGCCACCACTGAGAACAGCCTAGCTCAAGTCATCCTCTTTGGACCCCCCCTTCAAGCAGTTGAAGGCTGCTATCAAATCCCCCCTCACTCTTCTCCTCTGCAATCTAAATAAGCCTAGTTCCCTCAGCCTCTCCTCGTAAGTCATGTGCCCCAGTCTCCTAATCATTTTCATTGTCCTCCGCTGGATTCTCTCCAATTTGTCCACATCCCTTCTGTAGTGGGGGGACCAAAACTGGACACAATTCACCAGTGCTGAATAGAGGAATGGGGAATCACTTCCCTCAATCTGCTGGCAATGCTCCTACTAATACAGCCCAAAATGCCGTTGGCCTTCTTGGCAACAAGGGCACACTGCTGACTCATATCCAGCTTCTCATCCACTATAATCCCCGAAAAAAGAAGAACAGGAGTACTTGTGGCACCTTAGAGACTAACAAATTTATTAGAGCATAAGCTTTCGTGGACTACAGCCCACTTCTTCGGATGCTGTAGTCCACGAAAGCTTATGCTCTAATAAATTTGTTAGTCTCTAAGGTGCCACAAGTACTCCTGTTCTTCTTTTTGCGGATACAGACTAACACGGCTGCTACTCTGAAACCTATAATTCCCGAGTCCTTTTCTGCAGAACTGCTGCATAGCCAGTCAGTCCCCAGCTGTGCATGGGATTCTTCCATCCTAAGTGCAGGACACTGCACTTGTCCTTGCTGAACCTCATCAGATTTCTTTTGGCCCAATCCTCCAATTTGTCTGGTCACTCTGGACTCTATCCCCACCCTCCAGCATATCTACCTCTCCCCCCAGCTTAGTGTCATCTGCGAACTTGCTGAGGGTGCAATCCATCCCATCATCCAGATCATTAATAAAGATGTTGAACAAAACTGGCCCCAGGACCGACTCCTGGGGCACTCTGCTTGATACCGGCTGCCAACTAGACATCGAGCCGTTGATCACTACCCGTTGAGCCCGACAATCTAGCCAGCTTTCTATCCACTTTATAGTCACTTCCCTTCCTCTTCATATCTTTTTTCCCCTCACACCCTTTGTCTATTTAGACTGTAAGCTGTTTGGGGCAGGCGCTGTCTCTTACTAAGTGTATGTACGGTGTCTAGCACAATGGTGCCCTGATCTTGGTTGAGCTACCATAATACCAATAATAAGGAGAAGTCATTTTTATATCGTCACCTTTTCCAGCAATGACAATTTAAGTACTCGATCTTTACATCAGGTGGGCAACCACATGTTGAAAAGTGAAACAAATGATCCTGCAACACCTTTGCATGCATCGTCACACTGGTTGTTTGTGGAAGTGACGGATTAGCAATCTCCCAATTTGCATGCACAAGTCTGACCTGCAACCACTCTCCTATCTCGTTTATACCCTAAGACGTTAGAGCGGCTGAAACCTCCATTTAATATTATCCAAACCTTCTTTACATTCTTGCTAGCTGAGTCACTTCTTTTACGTGACATGCCGAGCACCGAGCACAAGTAATGAACCCAGCTCAACTGGAAATAGACAGACATGAATATCACATAGTAATGAACAAATGCATCATAAATATATATTGGCCTCTTGAGGAAAAATATAGAAAACCCAGTGAAGGATAAAACAGGACAGAGAGAGAAAAATGACAATATGAAATTGATTCAGACAGATGACTAAGGAATCTTGCATTTGGCTCGAAATATTACCCTCTTCACAAAATAGAGAGCTGCACATTATGAAGCATTGCATAACATGTGTTGCACACCGGTTAAATTACATAAATATAAAGCTAATATTTCATCTCAATGTGTTTGGTGATGGAGCGAGAAGAGGCCAAAGAGCGTGCATGTTTGCATATCCTATGGTATTGCAAGCAGGCTTTGTCCTTTCCCAGCCCAGAGTGTTTGAAGCAGCGTCAACTATTCTGGGATCAGAGACAGACTTGGATATGACTAGAAGAGGGGGCTGGGAAGGCATCCCAACTTCTGGGTCTGCCCATACACACTGCCTATAACAGACCAGGGAGGATCATAGAATCATAGAATATCAGGATTGGAAGGGACCTCAGGAGGTCATCTAGTCCAACCCCCTGCTCAAAGCAGGACCAATCCCCCAGGATGCCGGATGCCTGGGCCGTGGTGGCCCTGCCTGCGCTCCGCCTCTTTCCGTCCCTGCTCTGTCCCTTCCCCGAGGCCCCCACCGCTGCCTGGTGAGTCCCTCCTGTCCTCCACTCCACCTCCCTCCTCCAGAGCTCCCCACCACTCCCCGCATCAATCCTCCTCCACCCCACCTCCCCGCGAGACACCCCCCTCCCCCACCTGCTGTGTCCCTGCGGGCAGTGGGAGCCTTGCAGGAGAGGGGGGGAAGAAAGGAGGGACATGGGGAGAGGGGAAGGGAACCAAGGAGGCGGGGCATGGGGCAGAGCAGAGGTGGAGTGTGGGCAGGGCCGTGGGCAGAAGAGGCGGAATGGGAAACTAGCCTCCCTCGGGGGAAACTTCACCCACTGTCCATGGCTCTGCCATTAATTTCCCATGCAGCCTTAGGTGGATACCTTTACACACCCCTGTGTCTTAGTACCAGCCTGCAAAATCAGAAATAGCAGCTGCCTTTGTAAAGCACTCGAGATGCACTAGGATAAAGTGGCAGCTATTAAAAGGTGCACACAAGACAGTCGGAAATGCACAACAATTTTATTGAACCTACAGACTTACAAACACCACAAATTACCCTATACTTACATGGCAATAGATGGTGCTCTCTCAATACTCATCTATCTACACATATACCAATGCTGCTTTCTCAATATAGGAAATCAACTGTACTACTGCTGGTAACTACTGGTAAATATTGACTTTTTAATGGCCAGCCCTGGGTCAAAGTTTATCTTATCCTTGTCTTGCACCCATGGTCCATCTGGTCTAATGCCCTGTCTCTGACAATGGCTAGTACCATCTGCATAAGAGGTGGGTGCAAAAAACCCTTCAGTGATGGGACAGTCTGCCCCCAAGGGAAGCTTCTTTTCAGCTCGTTAGTAGGTTTATGCCCTGAGGCAGCAATGTACATGCAACAGCATTAATCTGAGACTTTGGTAAATACTGTAATGGCAGGTCAAGTTGATAATGCACCAGAAAGAAAACAGCTTGAATGCTTACTGGTAACTACAATAATGAACATTATCACATTATGAAAATACGAATGTACTCCAAAGACTCAGGACGGGCATAAAGAATTGAAGCACAGCTGTGTTATGGAGGAGATGGCAGGCCCGCACACATGCAGAGGAAGTATAAAGGCACACCAAGAAATTTGGGACTTTAATTTTAAATATTTCGCTGAGAAAGATGCCAGGAAAAGGCAGCATTGCCTCGCTTTGATTATTCCAAGGAAAGCAAGCTGGCTGGTGACTGAGGCGTAATATACTGATGCAAGCTGATTTCAGGTAAACTTTGTGGCTTGACAAACTGCCAGAGTCTCATTCACACTGCTCCGGCAGCATAAAGGGGCTTTGACATCGGAATACATTACATGCCCCTTTATACTACCAGAGTGGTGCAAAGGGGCCTTAGAGTAAAGAAAAACCTGGCCCCTATGTATATTTTTATATATTCTTCATTCACTGAATCTGGCTTGACACCACTGTAACTCCACTGGCTTCAATGGGGCCACTCCATATTTACACCAGTATAAGAGAAAGAAGAATCAGGCCCAACCTGTTTTCTTTGTAGATGCTCAGCACGTTGGGCGCACGTTGCACTCTTGAAAATCTGCCTGACTCTGCCCCCATTGAAATCAATGGGAGTTTCTGAATCATTGGCTTCCAGAGCTGGACCAACACTGAATCCTTTTGAAAATCCCAATCCTACCTAGAAGGTCCAAGGGCCGGGTTTTTCAGAAGAGCTCAGCTCCCATTTACGCCCCTAAATAAGGGCCAGATTTTCAAGGGACACTTCTGGGCAGAGCTGCACATGCACCCAACATGTGGCGCTCTCCTGAATATCTCAACCCAGCTGCGGGTGTTCAGTCCTTCTGAAAACGTGTACTCAAATAAAACGAAACATAGATGCATCAGAGATGATCACACATTCCTTGATGACCCAAGCACTGTTATATGAAGATATACCTATCTCATAAAACTGGAAGGGACCCCGAAGAGTCATCAAGTCCAGCCCCCTGCCTTCACTAGCAGGACCAAGTACTGATTTTGCCCCAGATCCCTAAGTGGCCCCCTTGAGGATTGAACTCATAACCCTGGGTTTAGCAGGCCAATGCTCAAACCACTGAGCTATCCCTCCCCCAACTGATGCCCTTTGAGGTATATGTATCTTGTATACAGCCATATTATTCCACCAGTAGCTGTAGGCCAGATTGTAAATACTCCAGCAGCACTGCTCACTGTGGTGAGTGACACAGCCTGGCCTGTAATGTAGGGTAGCGTTCTATTGCTCCGTAAATAAATGTGTTCCAGTAGCTACAGCAGGGGAGCAGGGTTACTTCTGATAATACAGTGACTAATTACACTGCAGTTATACTGTAATTACAGTGTAATTAGGCTCTCTGATAACCAAATTAACACTAATTCACATAACCATAAGGTTAACTGTATAAACGAATTATGGCGCTCGGTCTTTGGTTAATACATATGTGTCTAGACTCCAAGTACATTAATTTACACTGTAATTGCTAAGTCAGATAGTTAACTGTCCAGTTACCTGCAATTATCACAAATTCATTTGTCTTAAACCACAGCCACGCTAGATTTGGAGGATGACTCTAAGTCATTATAATCATTGTATTGGGAAGCCAAAGGGGGAGTCAGGATTCCTGGGTTCTTATTCTGACTGTGTCATTGGCTCACTTTTTGACTTTAAGCCAGTCACTTTCTCGCTCTGTCTCTCATTCCCCCAATGGGGAAATGAGACTAATAGAAACAGCTTTGCAGCTGGGTTGCTCAGGAAAGAGACTCTCACTTCTGTGGTTCCCATCACATCATCTCTTAAAACAGCCTCAAGTCTACCCCACACCAACCCTCAACATCTGGCTGGATTCCCTATTGAGTGATTGGGCAGAACATTCAGTGGAGTGGCATCTGCAACTAAGGTGAAACTCCCCCGACGCCGGGGAGGCAGGCATGAGGCCTAGGCATTACTTACATCCCAGGGCTCAGCGAAACAGTCCCTCTGCACAGGAGTGAACTTCACCCCTCATGCAGCTGGCTCACCAGGTCTAATCACTATGATATTTCAGCTTATCACGTGGGCACTCACATCAGGTCAAACTTGTTGCTTAGTGGGAGCAAAGTCATTGTGGGGTCATGTGACCTGCTTGATCTCTGGAACAAAGCAAAGAACCTAGGGGAGGCAAATAATTTGGCCCCTTAAATATCCCCCTCATTCCAGAGCCCTTCCATGGGGACAGCAATGAAAATAGACGACTTGCCATATTGTATCGGACCCATGGTCCGTCTAGCCGTTGGCGTGTCCAGTATCTGGTCTCCAATGGTGGATAGTAATAACTGCTTCAGAAGAAGGTAAAAGAAACCTTTCATAGGCAGTTATGACCTGGATGCAGACCTGGGTTCCCTCAGCCCCTATCCCAGCCTCAGAAGCCCCTTGAAATCTGGTATGCCTTTCCTCAGAGCCATCCCCTTGCTGTGCTGAATTTGCGTTGGAGCAGACAGCTCTTCTGGCTGTGGCAGCGTGATGCAGCAAGGACAAGTGGTGCTGAAAAGATGTATAGACCTCTCTGTGGCAGAGGATGAAGCTGATGGATGGAGGAGGCAGGTGAGGGACTGAACACACAACCTCCAAGGTGAAGCAGAACTGTAACCTTGGGTTCCTCCTGGATCTAGGTTGATTGGGAATCCATAGGCAATTTAGTGCCTCAACTAGAAAAATGCAAGATTTGAGGCCTTATCTAAAAGCTGTTGAAATCTACGGGAGTCTTTCTGCTGACTTCAGATCAAGTCCTTAGGGAGGACCAAATCCAGGCCTCATGTTCTGATGCCATAACCCTCAAGGAGGAACTTCCAGCAACGTTCTTATCCAGCAGAATTTCCCTCTCCCTGCCCTCCTCCAGCAGCCCCAGCTCCCACCAAGAACAGCACAGGGTCCTTGCAAGTCAATCTGTTGGAGCTACATTTAGCTTCAGTCCACCCTAAGTAGAGCTGCAGCTTGCCCCAGTGACACGCCAGTCGTCTCTCAACCCTAACAGACAAAACCAGGTTCAGCTTCTGGAACTCTGCAGATTCTTGCAATAGTGTCTCCTTAAGGGCAAAAGAGCAATTACCCAGCACCACCTTGTGAAGTCTCTCCGAACAAAGCCTTTCGAATATGCCCACTAATCCTGCCAGGGTCTGCCCTGAGTTGAGAAACCCCTCTGACCCACCTTTCCAAGGTGCTGAGCACCTGCAACTCCCATTGAAATTCACCCCTTAAGAACATTTTTATAGACCTTGAGAACCCTGTCAGAACCCAGCCCCAGAGAAAGGAGGGAACCACCAAGAGGAAACTGTCGCTCCCACAACTTGGGTCATCAGGGAGAAAACAAACTACATTTTAACACAGCCAAATGCAAGGTCATACATCTAGGAACAAGGAATGCAGGCCACACTTCCAGCATGGGGGTGTATCCTGGAAAGCAGGGGTCAAAGTGGGCAAGCAATTCAACATGCGCGCCCAGGGAATGCGGTGGCTAAAAGGTCTAATGCAGTGGTCCTCAAAGTTTTGTACAGGTGACCCCTTTCACATAGCAAGCCTCTGAATGAGATCCCCCCCTTATAAATTAAAAATACTTTTAAATATATTTAACACCATTATAAATGCTGGAGGTGAAGCAGGGTTAGGGTGGAGGCTGATAGCTTGCGACTCCCCATGTAATAACCTCGCAACTCCTGAGGGGTCCCAACCCCCAGTTGAGAACCCCGGGTCTAATGTGAGCCTCAGACGTGTAAACAGGGGAATGTTGAGCGGTAGCGAGGAGGCGATTTTAGCTCTGGATATGGCACTAGTGAGGCCAATACTGGAATGCTGCATATAGTTCTGGTGTGCACATTTTTAACAGGTTATTGACAAACTGGAGAGAGTTTGCAGAGAAAAACCACAAAAACAACTGGAGGGCTAGAAACAAAAATATGCTTTACAGTGAGACTTAACGAGCTCAAACGGTTCAGTTTGTCAAAAAGGAGACTGAGCGACGACTTGGTTACCGTGTACAAGTACGTTCCTAGGGAGAAAGTAACAGGTACTAGAGGGCTCTTTAACCTAGCAGAGAAAGGCACAAGAACCGATGGCTAGAAGCTGATTTCGTTGGGGACTGATCCTGCTTTGAGCAGGGGGTTGGACTAGATGACCTCCTGAGGTCCCTTCCAATCCTGACGTTCTATGATTTTATAAGTTAATGCCAGACAAATTCAAATTAGAAATAAAGCACTAATTTTTAACACTGACGATGATTAATCATTGGAACTAATTACCAAGGGCAGTGGTGGATCTGCCATCTCTTGAAGTCTTCAGATCAAGACTGGAGTCTTGTCTGGGAGGTATGCGTTAGTCAAACATCCATCCTGGCTCAGTACAGGAGTAACTGGGTGAAATTCTCGGCTCTGCACTATGCAGGAGATCAGACTGGATGATCTAAGGGTTCCTTCTTTCTGGCCTTAAAATGTATCAATAACAAATGCCACTTGCTCAGGTATGTCTATACTGCAATTAAAAACCCGCAAGTGCCCTGTGCTGACTGACTCAGACTTGTGGGGCTCAGGCTAAGAAGCTGGTTAATTGCTGTGTAGACATTCAGGCTCGGGCAGCCCAGGCTCTAGGACCCTGCGAGGTGGGAGGGTCCCAGAGCTCAGGCTGCACTGTCTAAACTGCAGTTAAACAGTCCCTTGGCCGTAGCCCCCATGAGCCCAAGCTGGCACAGGCCAGCCAGGCGTGTCTAATTGCAGTGTAGACACACCCTCAGACTCCGTATTGGAGGCAGATCTCTAGGAAAGGGCTACCACACTGGGGGGAACAGGCCTGAGCCACAGGACAGCAAAGCCACCCTGCTGGGATAGAATCCAGCTGCCATTTGCCTTTAAAATAAAGTCTTTGCTCCAGGCACATCCATCAGGAACGGAAGCATCAGTCAGTGGCCACTAGCAGAGGCCGGATGCTGAACTTGACGGATCAGCGCTCTGACACAGTACTGCAAATCCAATATTCTTAACACCTCCTCTACCACTGCCCCCACCACCAGCATGACAGACTGTCTAGCTCCAGGGCTCCAGGGCGGGCACTCACACAGCACCAGGGGAACAGGAGCCCCCCCCCAACCTGTGCAAGCTGGGCAGAAAAGAGCTCTTCTCCTGGATGGCAAATCTGTGAGAGAGAATGCAAAGCGATAACAAAAAACAGTTACTTTCCCCTTTATTCTGCTCATTGTCAGATGAGTCGTGTTATCATTAGGGTTCAGATGGGGCTGCTGCTTAGCACTGACAAACCCCAGTCGGGTTGGCAGCTAAGCTGTTAACGGAGAGCAAGAAAAACCCTTTTTCTACGCTAACACCACACTCCCTGCCTCCCTCCCCCTTTCTCATGCACACACAGCCTACATCCAGACAGGCACAGATACACACACAAGCACTGTCACTCCCACAGCTATGGAGTCACAGGTATGTCTAGTCACATGTTCTGACTGCTATGTGCCACATATCTCTGAACATTCATATGCACGTTCAAGGTCTACAGAAATGCACCCAGACGTACACACACACACCCCTATGCGCACACCCACAGGTCATATAACCCCGGGTATATGCAGAAATGCAGACAATCAACACATACACACAGTGCTAGGTGTGGACACCTTTGCCCTGAGTAACACCCATAGACCCGCTCACACATGCACAGATGCAGGTGTATACACACAAAGTACACCCACATGATCACAAGTACAAGTGCATCCAGGAACAGCCACATCTGCCTGCTCTGAAGCACACACGCACTCACGTAAGACTGCAGACCTGCCAAAACATTCTGCTTTTCAAGTTAAAATCCTAAAGAGCAGCGATTCCCGGTTGAATCCCTAGACGGACTCTTCTGCATACTAAAAGCACAGCCAGTTCTCAGAACCACAGCATTACAGAGACATTGGATTAACGCAGTTCCTATTTATAGGGCTTTGATTAGAAGCTCGTCACCTAGAAGTTTTTATTCCCGTTATCCATTTATAAGGCCGTAACACAGTTTGACTTGCGCTAGATGGACTGGTGTCCCACAGATCTTGCCAGAATTTAATGTGCCATTCAGATACAGTTAAATTAGTAATAGGCAGCAGTCGGTGCACGGCAGGACTCTAACTGCCTCCGAAAACACTCTTTAGTTCTCGTCTCTCCATGGATTATTATGCAGCAGCAGATAGTCAAAGAAACGCAGAACAGGGATAGGCCAAGCCGAGCTCTCCCCACTGCCAATCCTACATCATTTCCTGTAGCATACTCCTGCTAAGAGAGGTTAGCACCGAGCGAGCACCCCGCAGACAGTATTGCAGCACCGCTGCCCACAGCGCCTCCTGCTGGGAGATGCTGGGACTTCCCAGGCCTGGGCAGCTCTTTCCACCGTTTCCTATGGCGCCTTCTGTCGGGAGAGGCTGGGTGCGGAGTAGCTGTGAGATGGCCCCCAGCCAGTGAACTTGCACCCCTGTTACAGGAGTGCTCGGTATTCACATGTATGTCAATAGTTAGTTAGTGGATAAGGCGCCATATCAGCTCTTAACAACATCGCCTCCTACTGACAGAGGCTGGGACTGGAGTAGCTCTCTGTTCTCCCCTTCCCCACCCCCTCTCACTGCTCCTGCAGGTTTCCCTATAGAGCTTGCTTCTGGGAGAGGCGAAGACCTAATCTCCACCCCCACAGCTAGGGCTCCTGTCCCACTCCTTTCAGAGTCTCCTGATGGGGGAGGCTAGCACTGGTGTGGCTCAGCGCTCCCCCTCCACATCCAGGACTCCCGCTTTATTCTCCACAGCAGCCTCTCTTGGGGGAGGCTGGAGCCGCAGCAGCTGCAAGCTCCCAGAATGCAGCCGGCGCTCTCCCCCTACTCCCACTGGCAATAATCCTTTCTAAGCATCCGGCGGCACCCGTCAGCAGAATGCTTTCCGATTCCTGACAAATCCTTGCAAAGAGTTTTGCTGAGCACAGACTTTCAGGCTGTCCAAAGTCTATAGACAAGTTAAAGCACCTGCCCACAGGGATAATTCCACTGAACTGGGAGAACCAAGCAACGGTGCCAACTTTATTTTCCGTTAAAACCTGGTAGTGTTTGGAAAAAGTCTTCTCTCCTGGAAAGTGCCCCGCACAGTGACTGATCTGGAAAGGCCGGGAGCATTGGAATACGCTCACTGGCTGGGCCACAGCAAAGCCCCAACTTATTCCAAGTCTCCTTACACACAGCGAATGCGTTTCCTAGCCACTTAGAAAGAACTGCAGCCAGCAGACACTACGGTCCAGAAACTGCTGTGGACTGACTCACAGATTCCAAGACCAGAAGGGACCATCCTTCCCTGGAACTCCTACATAGCAAAGGCCATAGAGCTGTCCCCCAAAAAGTTCAAACACCAGATCTTTTAGAAAAACATCCAGTCTTGATTCTAAAGTTGACAGTAATGGAGAACAAAATCTAGATCTCTTGCTGGGGCCCAAAGGATGGACCATGCTCCCCCCGGTAGCGATGTAAGCTCTTTGGGGCAGGGACTGTCTTTTCATTCTGTGATTGTACCGTGTCTAGCACAATAGGGTTCTGCTCCATGACTGGGGCTCATAGGTGCTACCCCAGTACAAACCATATTAACAACAGGAGTCACTGACTCTGTAGGGCATATTCTGGCTTGATTTACCCCTTGAATAACCCAACTAGCATGGGAAAAGTCAGCATAATTTGGCCCTGTGTCTTGAGATAAAACATGTTGTGTGCATGCCATCACCAACTTGAAAACAGCTGGGACATCTCTGTTGGCAACTGAGCACCAGTAATCAGCCTGGAAACAAGACATACATCTTTAACTGAGACAGTCATGCTCTGTACCCTTGTTTTCTTTCAATTTCAGCCATGGGGGCTCCTCTCTTGAAAGGGGGAGCTGGTAATACCACAGCAGAGGTGGCATCATTCTGCCAATGCCACGAGGAGGGAGAGAGGGGAATGCACTTGTGTTGTCATGGCAAGTTCAAGATGGGGCCTAGCATTCTGACCAGCCTGGGCCACAGGGAGCTTGTTTCAGCACAAAAGGGAAAGGGGGGGGGGGGAAGGTTTCCCCACTGCAACAGCTGGGGCGATGACCTTGCATTCCTGCATTGTCGTGGCTTTATGTCTCAGGACGCTGTCACAAGTCTGCAGCCCCGTGGACACGCAGGAAGAGAGGGCTCCACCACAGTGAATATGAAGGCGTGATCCAATGAGGCTGCTGGGCACTGACAATCCCTGTGGTTCTCTCTGGCTCGCCAACTCCCAGACTAAGGCAGCCTCTGCTACTTCAGACTCCAACACCAGGTCTCCTCTGAGTCCTGGCCTGGATCACACAGTACCCGATGGGGATAAACTACAAAGGACTGCATTGCTCTTGCAAACAATTTCTCCCTGAGCCCCTAATGTTCCTCCTCAGCATCCTATCCCCCCATCTCACTGGCCTCCAGGAGCAACAGGCAGCACAGCTCACACAAACAGAGTCTTAATCAAGGCTTTGAAATTTATGTCGTGCCTGGTTCATCGTTGGTCCAGAATCATTTTTTTTTTAAATCCCCCAGCTGTAGTCACTGGTTGCCAGCCTGCAAAGGGATGATTTATACTTCAGGGAATGAATCAATACAATATGTGGCCAAAGACCTCTTTAATCTCGCAGAAGGATTAGGCTGCAGAGGGGGACGTCAGTAGCAGCCCACAGCCGTTCTGTTCAGATTTCAATTTGGAGATCGGCGCCTCTCTCCCTTCTTTTCTTGCACTGCAGCTAAAGACGTTGGAAACATCAAACCTCATTTAGCAGACGGGCGCTGCTGTGATTGGCTGGCTACCTGTTCCATGCTAGCGACAGGGAAGGGTGCCCGGGTACTGGGGGCTGCCTGGGGAGAGACCCCGTTGGAAGGAGAGTTCAGAGTTAACAGGGGAGATGCAATGCTCCACGGATGGGGGGAGATGCAGCCCCACACTCTGGGTCTGTTCGTCAGCTGTGACGGTGCAAGGGGGCCACAAGGCAGCCAGGCAACACTCCCCATGGGGAATATTCCCACTGGCACATGCCCCTTAGGAACCACCCTGGAGCCGGAGGGGCATCAGGGCAGGAGAGGGAGGGGCGGCTACTCCTAGTCACTCCAATAGTGGCTAAGCAGCTGCAGACAAGTTAAGTCTGCCCCCAATACTACTCTCACCTGTGCCAGGGGCTGCACCAGGGGAGGGGCATTGCCACCCCAGTGGTCTCTGCACATGCCCAGGGATGAGTTGGGGCCTATATATGTGCCTGGAGAAGAGATGCCCACAGCAGAAGCAAACAAATAAGGATTGAATGTCCCATCACCCCACAAGGCTGCAGAGCCTCCGAGCCAGGATCAGGGCCCCTGAGTAGTGGGGGCAAGGACCAGGAACAACTGAACAGGAGACTGAAATCCCCCTCTCTTCCCAGGAGAGTGGTTCCTCTCTCTGAGCCAGGGGACCATTTGGTGCTGGAGCTAGGGTCTATCTCCATCCTCGGAAAGGGTGACCCCTCCATTAGGGTGAAAGCCCTTGGAGGGGGAGAAGAGGAGTAAAGGAGGGGGCTGTCTTTCCTCTTCATCCCCACCCCGCATTGCTTCTTCCTCCCTGGACTGCTACGCCTCCCTTCATCTCACAGGGGGAGAACGCACACGTTAGGCTATTTGGGGATTTAGCACAGGGAAAGGGGAAGAGGTGGAAACAGGGATAAATCCAGAGACCCTTGTTCAGGCGAAACTCCAATGGGCCCAATCCTAAGCAAGCAAAGACATCAGGATCCATCCCATTCCACATATATTTCCTCTCTCCATCGACACAGTGTTCTAGTCGCTTTTCACACTGATTGTTCCCTTCGGCCTGACTCTTCACATGCCCCGTGCCAAACACTAGCATCTCTCGATTGCACCTGGGTCATGCACCGGACCCTAAGACCCCCTAGGGTGGATCACGACTGAGGCTGAATTGTATTAGCCTAACCACGTGGACCGAGCTTGATGTCACATTAGCACACAAGTCCCCCACAGGCTGCCCCCCTAGTTCAAAAGCAGCCTAACCCCCACTGCCACAGATGGACCTCGGGAAGCTACAACATTCTCCCGACAGGCCGCAGCGGTGGCTGTTTCCCAGATGCTAACAGGCGCTTCCCAATTCCGCCATGCTGGTAACACAGCAGAGGCCTGGGTGCGGGCTAATGCAGCACCCTCCAATGGGCAGCTGTTACCACAGCCGATCGAGTCACAGCTGCCTCACACAGTTTGCACTTGAGGACAAGTGCCCCTAGGATGCTCCTTAACACACAAGTTGCTTCATAAAAAACAGCCCTTTCCCCTCCAGTCATCACCACTTTCTTTGCTAGCTAGCCAGAGAAGGGCCATTCCTCACCTGCTTGATGTATTCAGCCATATGGATGGATCAGTGATGGAGAGATATTAGAGGTGGGCCTAGAACCCTTGTCCTTCAGCTTCTAAACTGAAGATGTTGCCATCCAAGCTTAAAGACTAGCCTCACTAACTCAACCCCAGCTATATCCAAATACTTTCTATCCCCCACTTCCTTGCAGTTCCCGATACCATGATCCATAATGCAGCTCACCCCCAAGAGATCCAGCTGTATTTTGCTCCCAGACCCCATTTCAACCCCATGGCCCATATCTCGGCAGGAAGTTCACTCACCATCCTCTCTGGACTTCTGGATGAAGGCCTCCACCCCACTCTCGCCGTAGCTTCCCTCGGAGGCTAAGGTGGAGACGTAATTCCACTTGAGCTCCTTGACTATGTCCACCATGGCTTGGGCCTGGTAAGTGTCGGAGGGCACAACGCGGGAAAAGAAGTCATACCGACTGTTGTCACTCAGGTCGGGGGCAGTGGAAGCGTAGCTTATTTGGGGTATCTGCGGGGGCAAGGAGAGAAAGGTCACTGAAATAAAGAGGAGCAAATTGCAGGAGCTTAGACCACAAGCCATCTCACTGGCATGACACGGGACGGCTTGAGGGAAGGTTCACAAACCACACAGCAGGTGCAACATTTGAAGAAGGCAAGACTGGGGTGTTGTGGATATCTGATGTACCAAGGGATGAGCATTGTCGACTCACATTCACAATCGTTGTCTACCCTTGTGTTTTAAAACCCACGAGTCCTATTTTTTTTAAACCTGTTTTTCTCGCTATTGGAATAAGCACACCATCGGTCACCACTAGAGATAGAAGCCAGGACTTAGATTCCCAACAATACTGCACCTTCCTGGGCACTAAGAGATGTTCACCAAGCCTTGGCCTTCAAATAAGGGGGCTGGGAAGGAAGAAAACTAAGGCTTTTGCTTGCATGCTACCAGGGGATATGCCAGTGTTCCCTCCAGCAGCAGTTCTTCAGGAATCTGATCTGGGCTTCTCTCAGTCACAGCACCATGAGGGCTCTTGGATGCAAGCAACTCAATGCCAGCAGAACACCGAAAGTTTTTCCCAGCTCTCTACCAGCACCTGAGCAATAAGGGTGGTGAAGCTAGGGAGTGGACAAGTGTTTTGTAGATGCAGCTAGGTGCCATAAGATCATAAGAGTGTTCTTGTACAAAAACTTTCCATCCACATCTGAAAGCACTTATTCATAGATTCATAGATTCTAGGACTGGAAGGGACCTCGAGAGGTCATCGAGTCCAGTCCCCTGCCTGCATGGCAGGACCAAATACTGTCTAGACCATCCCTGATAGACATTTTTCTAACCTACTCTTAAATATCTCCAGAGATGACAATTCCACAACCTCCCTAGGCAATTTATTCCAGTGTTTAACCACCCTGACAGTTAGGATCTTTTCCCTAATGTCCAACCTAGACCTCCCTTGCTGCAGTTTAAGCCCATTGCTTCTTGTTCTATCCTTAGAGGCTAAGGAGAACAAGTTTTCTCCCTCCTTCTTATGACACCCTTTTAGATACCTGAAAACTGCTATCATGTCCCCTCTCAGTCTTCTCTTTTCCAAACTAAACAAATCCAATTCTTTCAGCCTTCCTTCATAGGTCATGTTCTCAAGACCTTTAATCATTCTTGTTGCTCTTCTCTGGACCCTCTCCAATTTCTCCACATCTTTCTTGAAATGCGGTGCCCAGAACTGGACACAATACTCCAGCTGAGGCCTAACCAGCGCAGAGTAGAGCGGAAGAATGACTTCTCGTGTCTTGCTCACAACACGCCTGTTAATACATCCCAGAATCATGTTTGTTTGTTTTTGCAACAGCATCACACTGTTGACTCATATTTAGCTTGTGGTCCACTATAACCCCTAGATCCCTTTTTGCCGTACTCCTTCCTAGACAGTCTCTTCCAATTCTGTATGTGTGAAACTGATTTTTTCTTCCTAAGTGGAGTACTTTGCATTTGTCTTTGTTAAACTTCATCCTGTTTAACTCAGACCATTTCTCCAATTTGTCCAGATCATTTTGAATTATGACCCTGTCCTCCAAAGCAGTTGCAATCCCTCCCAGTTTGGTATCATCTGCAAACTTAATAAGTGTACTTTCTATGCCAATATCTAAGTCGTTAATGAAGATATTGAACAGAGCCGGTCCCAAAACAGACCCCTGTGGAACCCCGCTCGTTATGCCTTTCCAGCAGGATTAGGAACCATTAATAACAACTCTCTGAGTATGGTTATCCAGCCAGTTATGCACCCACCTTATAGTAGCCCCATCTAAATTGTATTTGCCTAGTTTATCGATAAGAATATCATGCGAGACCATATCAAATGCCTTACTAAAGTCTAGGTATACCACATCCACAGCTTCTCCCTTATCCACAAGACTCGTTATCCTATCAAAGAAAGCTATTAGATTGGTTTGACACGATTTGTTCTTTACAAATCCATGCTGGCTATTCCCTATCACCTTACCACCTTCCAAGTGTTTGCAGATGATTTCTTTAATTACTTGCTCCATTATCTTCCCTGGCACAGAAGTTAAACTAACTGGTCTGTAGTTTCCTGGGTTGTTTTTATTTCCCTTTTTATAGATGGGCACTATATTTGCCCTTTTCCAGTCTTCTGGAATCTCTCCCATCTCCCATGATTTTCCAAAGATAATAGCTAGAGGCTCAGATACCTCCTCTATTAGCTCCTTGAATATTCTAGGATGCATTTCATCAGGCCCTGGTGACTTGCAGGCATCTAACTTTTCTAAGTAATTTTTAACTTGTTCTTTTTTTATTTTATCTTTTAAACCTACCCCCTTCCCATTAGCATTCACTATGTCAGGTATTCCTTCAGACTTCTCGGTGAAGACCCAAACAAAGAAGTCATTAAGCATTTCTGCCATTTCCAAGTTTCCTGTTACTGTTTCTCCCTCTTCACTGAGCAGTGGGTCTACCCTGTCTTTGGTCTTCCTCTTGCTTCTAATGTATTGATAAAATGTCTTCTTGTTTCCCTTTATTCCTGTAGCTAGTTTGAGCTCATTTTGTACCTTTGCCTTTCTAATCTTGCCCCTGCATTCCTGTGTTGTTTGCCTATATTCATCCTTTGTAATCTGTCCTAGTTTCCATTTTTTATATGACTCCTTTTTATTTTTTAGATCATGCAAGATCTCGTGGTTAAGCCAAGGTGGTCTTTTGCCACATTTTCTATCTTTCCTAACCAGCGGAATAGCTTGCTTTTGGGCCTTCATAAAGGCAGGCCTGTATCATTGCCCCTGTTTTACAGGTGGGGAAACTGTTGCTGCTTTGTATTTTCTCCCACAAAAGTCCTTGGCTTTGCAATAGAGCCAAGCAGATAGGGGAGACTCCAGAGCCTCCCCAAGAAGAAAAGAAACCAACCCTCTTCTCCTGAAAAATACAAGAGGAAAGAAGAGAACACAACAAATCTAGATCAATTCTAAACCCTTCTCCCAGGCCCTGCCGCAAAAGAGAGGAACTAAAGGGCTTGTGTCAACTGGATTCAATGCTACCTAAACAGCTGGCAAAAAGGTTCTGTGATGCTTTAATTTCTCCCTCTTTTTATCTCCTCTTTTCCCCCCCACCACCAGCCTCTCCTCCGCCCACGCTTTGAGCCTAATTATGTCGATCTTCAAAGGGGACAGCCCTAAATTCCCAGAAGAGGGGGGAGAGACCACAGAGCAACTGAGCTATCAACAAGTCTCTTTGATTGCCTTTGGAGTAGCATGTGCCTGGCTGGCTGGCAGACAGAGAGAGGTTAACACCTCCTGCAACCCCCACCCTACCGCTTTCTGTGTATAGTATGCTCTGCATTGGCCTATCAGGCCACTTTGATCTCCTCTGTGTGCTCTCTGCATGCATGACAGCATAAGCATTCTTCACCAGTCAAGCTTAGGACCGTTTCTCATCTGACAAAGCTTGGAAGCAAAAGTGCAACCCCAGAGAGCAGAGGCCCGGCCTTAGTACAGTCTATATCACCACCACCAGCCCGCGGTGGCAGGAAAAGCCCCCAAAAGGCTCCTATTGCCGAGATGACCTTGCCCACGCTCAGAGAAGGGGAGGAGCCCAAAAGGGACTGGGGTAGACTGATAACTTGGGGCAATTCAAGGGGGACACGGATGGGAGAAGGTTCCTCCATTTGGCCTCTGGGAAAGAACTCCACCACAAGAACAGCAGCAGCTCCCTATCAGGAACCACAAAGATTAACTAAATATGAGGGGGAACAACCAAGAAAAGGGCCAGGGGACGGGAGTGGAGGCAGCCTATTTGAATTCTGGGGAAGATGGGCGGAGTCCACCAGAACAAAAGGCCCACCCCCCCTTAGTCAAAGGAGGAGCCACAGAGCCCAGAAATCAATTGATTACTTGGGCTAACCAATGGAAAAGACAGGGATGGGGTGAAGATCAGAGATACCAAATAAGGCAACCAGGAGGAGCGGCCAAACAGAGAATCCCAGACAATGCCAAGAGGAACTCCGCCTGCCAACCATGACAGCAAGGCCCCATAGCCTTAGAGAGCCTCTCCAGGATTTAGTTTTGGCACAGTCCACCATCCAAGTGAGCCTGGGAGAGGGAAAAGGCCCTGACTTCACCCTCTGCTGGGTGTGGGTTCTGAAATTCTCCCCAAACAAAGCAATAAATATGCCTTTTAAATTAATCAGAGCTGCCTTGCATTGAATGGTGCATTAGAATGATTTATGATCTTGAGCTGCTTAGCACTTATATAGCACTTCAAAACGCTCTGCAGACATTAATTAATCTTAGAGATAGAAAAGGCCTATTAAATCAAGTCCATTCTCCCCTCACCAACCCGCTGTTCCCGTATAGAAGATGTATCCAATGTTAAATTGGTAGTGCGCTTTCTCAGCTACAGTTTTGTTGGCTTCAGGCTTATGTTGCTACCACACCCGGTTTCCTAAAGCGCTTTGCAAACAATGCGTACAGGAATCAATCCCTCCACCACTTAAATACAGCCACCTCTGGGGTGGAATTCAACAGCTGTCTAACAGCACACAATAATACAGTGCAGCACTTGAGGGCAGGAAGTGAAGAAGAACAGTGGAGCCCAATTAAAACTTAAGGGGATTTATTTATTTATTTTTTAAAAAGACCAGGGGGAATGTAGTTACCTGAATTGGAGTGTTGCCAGGATACGAGGGTATCACTCCTATTGTAGCCAAAAAAAATTGAATTGCTCAGGACTCTTTAGTGAAAAGGATCAGGAGCTGGGTTTTGCATCTCATCTGAAAGATGGTCTGGCAGAACAGTGCCCTCTAACACCACGCTAGAGCAATGGTTCGGAACGAATTGAGAGCAGGGGTAGCAAGGGAATATTACCTAAACCCATCTTTCCTTTCTGGAAACCAGAGTCAAATCTGACTTGGGTTACCAAAACCATCAGTTTAGGAGCTACAACCTAAACGTTTGTCCTATTTTGTCCCCCACTCCATATAGTTCAAAAACAAGGACTAGCCCCACAATACTGCTAGAGGTTATAGCAATGCTGCAATCAGCACAGGCTTCTTGGATATATGCTGAATGCAGGCAAACTGTGCTCAATCTGAAGGAGGCATAACACCTGTATCAAGCAATCAGGTAGCCCACAGCCTAAAAGCAGAGGCAGAGGGAGGGATAGGTCAGTCTGACCTGAGCCTGGGGAGCAGATTTGATGCCCAGAAGCTGCGTGCTAGGCTGTTCATAATGAAAGCTATAAGATCAAGCAATTGTAGTGTTGGCCCTAAGCTTGATTATACCCCTCCCTCTAATTATTGGTACACATGAATCTGTTTGCTCCTGCATAACTAGTGGTATAACCCAATGCTCTTTAGGGGGATCATCCACAAGCCGCCCTTGCCCATGTGTTTCAAAACCAGGAATCTATAGGCCCCCTTCCTGATGAGGCAATTACTAGGAGGTAGCCTGGCAGAGCTGTCAGGAAGACTTGTGCTAAGTGGGGCACCCAAACGCCCTGGCACCAAGAAGCATATTGGTACATGGCCTGGAGCTCAAGGGCAGCATGGACTTGCACAGAAGCAGGCACTCTTCCCCCCCAGAAATCAACGCACACAAGCCTCATATTTTCTTGTGTTTATGTTGTCCTTGATAGACGAATAGAAATTACTTGTTGGCTGAGTCACCAGCAAATGAAAACAAAGACCCAAGGCATTCACAGAGCCATTAGAGGGGAACAGCAGACACGGGCTGTGATCTGTTAGAAGAACAGAGCAAGGACTGCAGGCTTTGGCTCAGGCAAAAGCTTCCCACTGAAGTCCTCCGGCAATGCACCCCCAGGACTGACACGGTAGGGTGTCTGCATCCCAGCGCTAAGGGGTTAAAAGCCCAGCTGAGGGTCTCACTCCAGTGAACAGAGGGGAATGGCCGTCAGACGCTATCCTGTAAAGGAACACCCCGGCATCCTGCATTCTTGCCTTTGACCTGAAGGGGGCAGCACGCAAAGAAAGCTCTCATGTAAAGAACCCCAGATGGCAAATCCCCATTTCTACCAAATCCCATAGTGGGTGCTCCCCTGACACACAGCATTCCCTGTGGACAGAGCCCTCTTTTCTCCTCTTCCTCCTCCTCGCTTTCTCGCTCTGGTTGGCTCTTTCCCCCTCACTGCATCTCTCAGATTCTCTTATTTATTTATTTGCTTTTCTCTTTCACTCTAGTCCCTCTCTCTCTATTAAATGTAATGCCAGTGTTGTAAACCCACGACTCCACCAGAATGTTAAAAGGCCCTTGTAAAGTGGTGGCTTCTGTTTTAACTACCTGCAAAAAGACAGAGAGAGAGAGAGATTGCAGAGAGGAGAGGGACAGAATCTTTATCAGGGCACAAATAGGATTATTCTGTGTGACAATCGGCTTTGTGCTCCATTCCAAGAGGCTGTGATCTGCTTATTGGATATCTGTGACCAGGAGAGAGAGTGTGTGTCTGTGTGAGACACGTCATTAAAATTCTGCTCAGCCAATGAAGCGCTCATCTTGTAACTGGTTTTTGGTGTGTGTGTGTGGGGGGGGGGGTTGTTGCCCGTCTCCATTTCTTCTTCCTTCCTTTCTCGTGGAGACAGAGAGGGTAGAAGTTGGGCAGTCAAAAATGACACACACACACACACACACACACACACGAGGCATTGCATGATTTGCAAGAAGGTGGGGGGGAAGGGGTGAGAGAGAGACAGAGAAGCAGTGCTGGAGTAGGTCTGTGTATTTGTGTCCAGGCGTACATGTGTGAATGCCTCCGCATGGGTGTGAGTTTGCATCTGTGCAGCAATGAACAAGGAAGGAATGGCTGTGAAGCTGATTTTGGGCACGTGGGCATTGGAGTGTGTGCAGTGGTGAGTGCTTGTGAGTGTGAGTTTACACATGGGTTAGCATGCCTATGTGTGTTTGTGAGAACACCTGCCTGTGTGAGTTTGGGTGAGTGTGTGCATCTGGATTAGAATGTGCCACGGATGAGTGTGTCAGAGTGCGTGAGAGCGGTAGGGCTGTTCCAATGCAAAGGTGGGGTTGGTAACGTCAAAGTCCCTGCTGTCAGGTCACCCCCTAGAGCAGGGGAATCATGGAAAGACACTGCAAAATCCAATCCGCTGCCCATCTTTCTTCCAAGCACCAATTCACCAGGCCCACAGCTGTTTAATGGAGTGCAACTCCCACCTTCTGAAGCTGCTCATAGGGTCTCAGGGGAGCTGGGAAGCCATGTTGAACTCTTCCTTTGTAAAAGGGCCTCTTTTTAACATCCCCTGACACTAGAGAGATTTATGGTTAGGGAGGCAGGCACAAAACAAAGAAGGAGCTATGTGCTGGTACCCAGGACTACAGCTGTACAAACAGATTAGTGGTTGGCAGGCAATTCCAAAAACATTGTGTGCGTGGGAGGTGGCATGTGTGTCATTTTGGGTTGCCCCAAAACCAAATTTTTTTAAAAATTTCAGCAAATCGTATAGTTGGGGGGAAAAATGGTTTGGGGCCAAACCGAACTTTTTTTCCTGGTTTTTAATAAAATGGAAGGAAAAGTCAAGACCAAGAATCATGCTGAGATTGAAAAATCCAAATGTTCCCATTCTGATAATGTCAAAATGGAACATTTTGACTCCTCGGAATTTTTGCTGGTTTCTCCCTAAAGGAGCAATTCAGCGAAAACGGGACCAAGTGGCAAAACGCTTCAGTGTCGCCAAATCCACATTTTTTTTTTTGCCAAAAAAAGTTTTAGATGAAAAAGTTTCATCCTGCTCCACCAAGACCCAACATTATGAGTGTCAGCATCCCCAACCTGTAAGATATCTACCTGGCCCTCATCACTGTCACATCAGAGCATCTCCCAACCTTCAATGCATTTATCTCACACTGCCTCTGTGAGATAGAGCAATGTATTATCCCCCATTGGAGAGAGAGGCTAGGGGACTTTTGCTCAAGGTTACACAGGGAGCCCATGGGGAAGCAAGGAACTGAATCCAGGTCTTTCCATCCTAGGCTAGCGCTCTAACCACTCAACCATCCTTCCCCTGAAGGTGTCATCTCACCCATAGACTTCAATATGCCCTTGGCGCTTAGTGGCCATGGGCTGCTCAGACTCTGTACATTCACAGTGGGCCCATCCTATCTCACACATCCCCAGGATCTCAGGATCCGGATGAGTTTCTGAGCAGTGGAGTCTGGGCTCCCAGCCTTTCCCCCCACCCTCCAGCATCTGCCTCCCAGCGGCAGCCTCATCTTCCATCCATCAACTTGGAGCTCATTGTGCATTGTGCCTCGTTCCTGATCCCACGAGCAGGAGCCAGCACAAAACCCTGGTGCTCAGAGAGCCTCTTGTCTCTGCTTTTGTCTCTCCAGATCAAAACCCAGCCAGACGGAAACAAGAGCATCCCTCTTCCCAAGGGGGAGGCTGCGGGAGCAGAGGCGAGGAAAAGAAAGAAAATGCCCTGGTTAAACCTGCTCTGCTGCTTCCAGGGTTCAGCCTCAGGCTTTGAGATTCACCCACTGACACTGGGCTGGTCTAGCTTCCCAAAGTGGGTTTGGGAAACAGCACTAGCAGAATTCACACCAGTCCACTCCAGGATTGCCTCATCCAGGCCAGGACTTAAGGAGCTCCTGTGTAGTGAGGCCCAGGCTAGGAGCTAGATAGAGCCTGAGTCTGTCTGTGTCCTGTAGCCTCAATAAACAATCCCCTTTATATTCATTAGCAGGGAGACCTGTGTCTTCTCAGCTGCAAGTCGTGTCATAGATGCATATACAAACAGGGCACGTACACCTGCCCACACACGCAGTTCCCATGTGCAATATGGGTGCCTGCACGACAAGGAAATCACAGCTATGTACAGAGACACCACGGCATCTCTGGGGATTGAACCCTGGTTCTTCACGGGCAAGCAGGGCCAGCTCCAGGGTTTTTGCCACCCCAAGCGGCGGAAAAAAAAAAAGCCACGATCGCGATCGGCAGCAGCTCCAACATGCCGCTTTCTTCTTCGGCGGCAGGTCCTTCCCTCCGAGAGGGACAGGGACCCTCCGCCAAATTGCTGCCGAAGAGCCCGACGTGCCGCCCCTTCCCCTTGGCCCCCCCAAGCACCTGCTTGCTCAGCTGGTGCCTGGAGCCGGCCCTGCGGGCAAGTCCCTACCACTGCAGTCAAAAGAGTACCTTCCCTAGCTGTGAGTACATAGCAGGTTGTTATAGCCAGAGGGGCCAGGCACGACAACACAAAATGTACAAGTGTATTACACCCGCGGACATCTACAGACATGCCACATGCACACACAGTACATACACAAGGTGGAAACCCAAATCCTCACATGGTTCCCATATGGAATATGGATGGTCAGAAGGAAGATCAATGGGTATACGCCAAGATAACCTTTGACCTCAACACAGCTGGATTTAAACCTGACTTTGATCACAAACTTCAGTGACCTCAACCTAGCTCCTAGGAGTCCCTTGTTCACACCTCAAACTGAGCAGGATTTGCTACGTACAGCTGGTGTTCTCTATACGAGTGGCCTAGGACTGCAATAGCAGAGGGTGCTGCAGGTCAAGATTAAGGTGCACTGGGAAAGTTGGGGAGCAGGGGTCCTCAGTACTGGTGTAGCAGAGAGTACTCAGAGCTAGGATTGAAGTGCATGGCAGGACTGCAGAGGAGTTTGCAGAGCTATGCCTCCCTTTAGGCAAAATGCCATGAGTCAAGTCCCTCTTTTGGAGAATTTGGTCTGCAGATTTTGGTTTAGCCTGTTACTAAACTGAGCCCAGGAAAAGCCAGTTGATCTGCAAGCTACAAACTGTAAGCTCTAGTTTAAATTACTGAGCAAACCAACGGAGGGACTTTTCCTCTATAGCCTGCTTTGGATGGGGGTGTGGGAGGGAGGGAAATAAGATTCCAGTTCCCAAATGACAGTTTCATAACAATTCTTCTGCCCCGTTTTTTTCTTTCCCCTTTTTGATCTCTTGTTCTATAATAGCCTAACTCCCGACATCAGCTATTTTCTCAGATGAAAGACAAAAGTGCTTTTAGATACATAAAAGCAACCGCAGGCAGGGAATTCAAAGTTTTTAAAAGAAAAAGAATGAAGGGGGAAAGACAATTCTACTGCAAATAGAAGCAGCACCTCCTGAGACCCCAAAAAACCTGAAACACACCAGTGTCTGAAATGCAGCCTGTCTCACAACACGACCGAACGCTGATCCTCCTGAACGGCTGTCCCAGCGTCAGAAAGGGCTGACACTCCTTTCCTCTCCCAGTTTCTCAGCAGCCACACGATTCCCTATTCCCCTGGAAGCCAGAAAAGAGATGTGGGGGAAACCCCATTCAGTTCCCATTAAGAGCAGAGGATGCATAAAGGAGGCCTTGCAGCTGTTGCCGCCCCCATCCTCCGCTTATCTTTATTAAACAGAGATATTGATGAGCAGGTTCCATGAGGAGAATTCCCGATCACCTCCCCTCCCCGTTCCGCACTCCTGAGGGACAGAGGTGTCGGGTAATCAACAACTGACCAGATGCCATCCACTCCCAGGGCCAGATACCCAGGTGGGGTGTGAGGAATTCCACTAAAGTCAACGGCACAAATGTTCAGTAACACCAAGGCCCCTTTATGCTGGTAGCTGGGGGCCTCCCTGGCTGATATATTGCTGGCATAAGAGATCGACAGTGGCCCTGATTCCAGCTCCTAGCATAGACAGCATGTCAGGGTGGGAAGAGGGCCTGGCAGGAGAGCACTATTCTTCACTTGCCATGCGGAGCTGTGCAAAGCAGAGTGACCCTAAGGCTGTACACTGGCCATCCCCAAAAGATGGAGAGCACAAAGACCCCTTTTTCAGCCCTCCCCTCTGCCCCTGTCCCAAGCACATGAGTAGAGCTGCTGAGAATCAGGCCTCACAGAGTTACACCAACGCCTTCCCCCCTCCCCCCTCTGGTGTGGTCAGTATACACTGAAGTCAACTGAGTTACTCTGGGAACAACTGAATGGAGAATTGGACCCTCCTTATCTTAATCAGAACAGACCGAAGATTATTACAGAAGGCCCTTTGCCTTGGGAATCCCATCAGATTCAGCTGCAGAGTTAGATAGCATGTAGGGAGGCCCGGGGACTGCAAGTCGTCTTTGGCGTGAAGTGGTGGATAACATTTCCTATCAAAGGATCATTGTGATCTACCTTAAAAGCTGCCTCTCCCTCCTGACAGTCAAAATGCAAAGGTGCCTTGATTTCTTATGTATTTCATTACTGCCAGTTTATGAGCTAATAGACCGTTTTTATTTAATAACAGTGGAAGGTACCAATTTAACTGAATCAATTTCAGATTGAAGAAAATTAGACAAAGACAGCAATTTTCTGTTATCCCACCAGCTGAGGTTTGCAGGGATGGAATTCTTGAACTTAAACCATCAATTTGAGCCCCAGCACAATTAGCCAGAGCTGTAATAGCTGCACACACACACACACACAAGAAGTTCTAAAGGGAAATTTCAGGACCAGATGCCACAGCAGCTAGAGGGAAAGTCTCCCTATAGAACAGGATCTGGAGTCATGGAGACCCTGAGGCCTGTCATCCTCATTATGAACAGTGGTCAAGCGACCCATCTTATTTCCGTGACTCATTTGGAGGATTTTGTGGAGTCCTGATCTCGTCTGATCAATACTGTGATAGCAACTCCTAAAAAACCTAGCCAGAGAATCTAGGGTGACCAGATAGCAAGTGTGAAAAATTGGGACGGGGATGGGGGGAAGGGGGGTAATAGGAGCCTATATAGGAAAAAGCCCCAAATATCAGGACTGTCCCTATAAAATTGGGACATCTGGTGATGCTAAGAGAATCCCAAGGATGTCTTGTTTCCTTAATAGAATCCCAAAATATTGTAATGATTAGTGTAGACAGCACCTCCACTGGTAGATGGTGCTATACCTCTATGAGCTGAGGGGTGAAAACATTATCTTACGCTGTTGTCTTGTATGCAAAACACAAAATTTCCAGTAAGTTCTTGGAATGTCCTGGGAACAATGTTTCGTTCCAGAAAGTGGAGGAAGAAGCCAAGATTTGATTCTGACCAACAGGGTTGGATTGGTAGTGTAACTGAAGTTGGCAGGCAACTTGGGTGAAACTGATCATTAAATGCAAAGGAATTCTAAGGCAAGGAAGGAGTGAGAGCAACAGAACAAGGAAAATGGACTTCAAAAAAGCCGACTTTAACAAATGCGGAGAACTGGTAGGTCAGATCCTGTGGGAAGAAAATCGAAGGGAAAAGGGAGTTCAGGAGAGCTGGCTGTTTCTCAAGGAGACAACACAACTGCAAACTATCCCAACGCAAAGGAAAGACAAGAACAATAGTAAGAGGCCAACATGTCTCCATCAGGAGCTTTTTAATTACCCGAAACTCAAAAAGGAATCTACAAATAGTGGAAATATGGACAGATTGCTAAGGAAGGGTACAAACGAATAGCGTAAACATGTAGGAACAAAATCAGAAAGGCTAAGGCACAAAATGAGTTACACCTAGCAATGGACATAAAAGGCTGTAAGAAGTTATTTAAATACATTAGTATCAAAAGAAAGACAAAGGAAAGCGTAGGTCCTCTTAGCAGGGAATGAGAGATAATAACTGATGACATGAAGAAAGCTGAGGTGTTTAATGCCTATTTTGATTCAGCCTTCACTAAAAAGGTAAATGGTGACCAGATATTCAACACAATTAATATTAACAAGGGGGAAAGAATGCAAGCCAAAATAGAGAAGAACGGGTTAAAGAATATTTGGATGAGTTAGACATATTCAAGTCCACGGGGCCTGATGAAATTCATCCTAGGGTACTTAAGGAACTAGCTGAACCAATCTCAGAACTGTTAGAAATTATCTTTGAGAACTCCTGTAGGATGGGTGAGATCCCAGAAGATGGGAGAAGGGCAAACATAGACCAATCTTTAAAAAGGGAAACAAAGTGGACCAAAGGCATTATGGACCCGTCAGCCTAACTTCTATCCTGGAAAGATACTGGAACAAATTATTTTAAAAAAATCAATTTGTAAGCACCCAGATTATAATAGGATTTAAAGGAATAGCTAGCATGGATTTGTCAAGAACAAATCATACCAAATCAACCTATTTCCTTCTTTGACAGAGTTCCTGGCCTAGTGGACGCGGGAGAAGTAGATTTGATACATCTTGACTTTAAGGAGGCTTTTGACACAGTCTCACATGACATTTTCATAAGAAAACTAGGGAAATGTGGTCTAGATTAATTTACTATAAAGGTAGTGTAGTGGGGCGGACTGCCCCACTCCCTGAGAGTGTGGGCTGCAGCAGGCCAGTGGGCCTGTGCAGATGGACAGCGAATTATAAAAGGGCTTATTGGGAGCCAATCGGGACCCAGATTGGAGACAGCCAATCAGGGCCCGGCTCAGCCCTATAAAAAGGCTGCTCAGTGAGGGAGCAGGCAGTCTGTCCCAGGCCTTCCACGGGAGAAGGTCTGTCTCCAGAGCAGGGAGACTAGCACCGCGGACAGAGCAGTGCTGGCCAGGCTCGGGGAGCAGAAGGGAACTCCAGCCCAGTGTCTGCCAGGCTGCAGGCCCTGAGGGGAAGAGCCTAGCGGGTGCAAGGGGCTGTAGGAGAAGTGGCCCAGGGAAGTGGGACAGACGAGGGGAGAGAAGGAGGACAGCGAGGCTGCCGCCAGAGGGTCCCTGGGATGGGATCCAGAGTAGAGGGTGGGCTTGGGTCCCCCCTCCCTTGCAGTACACCCAGCCATCAGCCGTAGGGAGCAGCCATTCTAGACTATGCCAGATCCCTGACAAGAGGGATTAGACTTTGGGCTGTGTGGTTGTACATGGTGGCTGGGGCGCAGAGACTGCTGGTCAACCCCCCCACCGGAAGGGGGTGTGGATGGACTGAGGGGCATTGCCAGAGGGCAGTGGTCCAGAAGAGGATGCCGCGAGCTGGTGAGCGACACAGGCTCAGACTCCAACCAAGGGCGAGACACCACCAGAAGAGGGCACTCCACTGGACTGAGCAGGAGGCGCCAGGTGGTGAGTCCCAACACCGTCACAGGTAGGTACACAACTGGTTGAAAGATCATACTCAAAAAGATCAGTTCTCAATGGCTTGTCCAACTGGGAGGATTTATCTGGTGGGGTCCCACGGGGGTCAGTCCTGGGTCCAGCACTAGTCAACATTTTCATTAATGACTTGGATAATGGAGTAGACTGTATGCTTATAAAATCTGCTGACAACACCATGCTGGGAGGGGTTGCAGGCACTTTGGAGGACAGGAGTAGAATTCAAAACAACCTTGACAAATTGGAGAATTCGTCTGAATTCAACAAGATGAAATTCAATAAACACACACACAAAGTACTTCACTTAGGAAGGAAAAATCAAATGCACAATTCCGAAATGGAGAATAACTGGCTACACAGCAGTCCTGCTGGAAAGGATCTGGGGTGATCGTGGATCACAAATGAATGAGAGTCAACAATGTGATGCCGCTGTGAAAAAGGCTAATATAATTCTGGGGGTGTACTAACAAAAGTGTTGTATGTAAGACACAGGAGGTAACTGTCCCACTCTACTCAGCACTGGAGAGGCCTCAGATGGAGTACAGTGTCCAGTTCTGCATGCCACGCTTTAGGAAAGCTGTGGACAAATTGGAGAGAATCTAGAGGAGAGCATTAAAAATGGTAAAAGGTTTAGAAAACCTGACCTATTGGAAAAAGGCGGGGGATGGTCTTTAGAAGAGACTGAGTGGGAAGCTGACAACAGTCTGCAAATATATTAAGGGCTGTTATAAAGAGGATGGTGATCAATCTTTGTCCACTGAAAGTAGGACAAGAAGTAATTGGCTTAAGCTGCAGCAAGGGAGACGTAGGCTAATATTAGGAAAATCTTCCTAACTGTAGGTGTAGCTAAGCTCTGGAATAGGCTTCCAAAGGAAGTTGTGGAATCTCTATCATTAGAGGGTTTTAAGAACAGGCTGGACAAATACCTGTCAGGGGTGGTCTAGGTTTACCTGGTCCTGTGACCGTGCAGGGAGTTGAACTTGATGACTTCTCGTGGTCCCTTCCAGTCCTACATTTCTATGATTTTATGAGGATGTGGATCTGGCCTGGAGTGTTAACAGGAAGTTGAGCCTTGCCTGCATGTGGCAGCGTCCCAGTAAATCCACATGATTCTGTAAGCAAGTATTACAATATCTATACCACTTAGCTGCAGTTTCCCAGTAGCTTCTGAGGATCAGGAAGCTGCCAATAGCCCCAAAAGGCCAATGAACTAACTAACAGCAACTCTACTGCCTTGCTTGTTCCAACCACCCAGTCCAGAAAGAGTCTTCCAACAATGACAACAAATGCCTCTCCATTAATCTAGAGTCCTTGATCTCATGGGATCAATGCAGGAATCATTGGGTGAAGTGCTATGGCCTGTGTAATACAGGAGGTCAGACATGACCATAATGGTCCCTTCTGGTCTTAGAATCTAGGAAACTTAGCCAGGGAGACTGCCACGGTGTATGCAACGATGTGGCTTGGGGGTTCTGTGCCCTGGCTATTCCCTGGATGCTACAAGGTCTGTAGAGACCTCAGACAGCTGAGTTCAAGTGAGGACAGCTCTTAGGAGCTGGGGTGTCAAACGGCCCAGGAAGTCACTTCTTGCACAGGGCTCTGCACCAGTGCAGGGAAAAATAAGACCCCTTCTCTATCTCCTCCCCCTTCCTCCAAGAGGACTCTTCCCTTCTGTTCAATTAACTCTCTCCGCCCCTCCTTGGTTACAACACGTCAGACTACAATTATCTTCCCCCCTCAGAAGCGAAGGGGGAGGCGGGAGGAGGAGGTGTACCAGATATGGTTTTAGGAGCAGCTAATTCCTAAACATAATTATTTATTTCATGCTTATCTTATACTAACCTCTGGTTCACAGAGAAGATGAGATTGATTTAATTAGAATTTCCATCATCAAGCCATTTGGATTGGAGCTTTTAATTAGGGTAGCGTAATAAACCGCAGGGGCTGTTGGAACAAGGGTTTCTAATAGATGCCTGCTGGCCTTTTTAATCAGCGCGGGGAGGTAAGGCAGTCTCCTCGCACAGCCCACTACACCTACCAACTCCCCGCAGGATATGCCAGAGATATGGGGTGGTAAACCTGGCCTTGTGGAGCGCGACAGGCCAGACTGCAGACCCCACTCTTTCAGGCCACCTTCAGGGAATCCCCATGTGCACGTCTCACCAGTAGATGTTTGGCAATGGCTGTTCCAGTGGCCAGCAGAACCCTTTGAATAAAGGTATCTGCGGCCCAGGCAGAGCCAGTCTGACCACAGGCTGCAAGCACATACAAGCTTTCTGTCTAAGGATATCACCACCCAAGCGTCTGAGCACCTTCAGCTGGGGCCACCTTCAGGTCCTGTGACCTGGGCAATGCTGTTGAAGAGCAGGTCAGTCCAGCCCGGTCAACGTTTTTCCATATGACCGCTGATCTTTGGGGGCCCAGCTTGGGACACCTTAGGGGGCCATTTTTCATAGGTGCTGAGCACCTGTGGCTTCATAGGGAGGTGTGGGTGCCCAGATCTTTCTGAAAATCAGCCCCCCCCCAGCTGTCTCCAGTTGAACTTCCAAAAATCTAAAGGCACCCAAAAAAAAAATTCAGCGTGCAGTGAATATTTTGCCCCACATGGCCACTGGCCAGTGCCAGGTGCTTCCGAGAAAGGCATGATAGAAGGGACCTCATTGCTTAGTGCTGGAGGAAGGGCTGGTGGAGGAAGGTTGTTCCTGACCCCACGTGGTGGCCAGCATCTGCCCAAGACAGATCTCCTCGGGGAACCCCTCCTTGAGGGGATAGAAGCTCTGTGACTATGCATGGGAGCCTCATGTTGCTCTCCCCGCCAGCATCATTTCTAATGCACCTGTTCCTGTAGACACTGCTGCTGGGCCCACGATCCCCAGCACTGGGTGTCTCCACCCTACAGGCCCTGGCCTACCAGTTGAGCCGCAAGACCAGAGTGACTTCCACACCCCTTTGTGCCTCCCCCCAGGGGAACCTCCCAGGGCCCAGCCCACCTCAGGAAACTATTATGGGTGGCCAGGGAGAGTGCCCTGCAGAGACAGGCAAGGGATGTTTATCCACTGAGTCACTCCCCTGAGCCCTCACTGCCATGTAGACATACCCCAGAGCCACTGTCCACACCCACAGAGCTCCAGGTAGGGTAGGATTCTCAGCAGCCCCTTTTGGGATTAGCTAGGCCACTGAGCCAAGGGGCCATGGCAGCATGGTGAACTGCAGCTGCTGGGCCACATGCCGGACCTAGGGACCCCTTTCCTGAAACAGCCCCATCTCCCTCCAGCATGCTGGACCTGGGTATCCCCACCAGAGTCTCAACCAGAGAGCAGGCTACGCAGTGGGTACAGCCTTCCTGCAACCGCCCCACTCCACACCTGACTGGACCTACGGGACTCGGGCACGCCTCCCTAGTCACAAAGCAGCCTGTTTGCTGGTGCCACCCTTCACAAACGCTCCCTTCCCAACCCACCCTCCTCGATTACTTCTGACACTTCACCTGCCCGATCAGGAGCATCCCCAAAGCAGGGAGCGGAGCTTTCAATCTCCTCTCAGAAAGAGGCACAGGTCTTGGTGTCTAGCCTGAGGAGGGGGAGGACCAGTTAGATGTCCTACCCTCTGGGGAAAGGCAGGATCGCCCATGACCTGAGGACAGGGTAGGCCATAAGAACCCAGCAACACCGGTGTAAATCCAGAGCAACTCCATTGGATTCAGTAGAGTCATTCCAGCTGGGTGGGGGGGGGGGAGAAGAGGTCAGAATCTGGTCTCCTAAACCTTGACAGGACCTCAATTCACCCCCCTGCACAAGAAAAGCCGGACGCATACATTAATGCCCACAGACCAGCTGCTGCTGAGTTACTCCCAATTGACACTAGCGTAATTGACAGCCAAAGCTGGCCCTGAGTAAAGGTGGAATTATGTTTTCTGCCAGGGAGCCCAGATGTTTTCAACGATGGGCTATTGAATGAATATAGGCCTGATCCTGCCATCCCTTACTCGACCGAGTAGCCTTTACTCACCCAGGTTAGTCCTGTTGACTTTAATAAGGCTGCTCTCACGAGCAAAGGCTGCGTACAAGAGTCAGTGCTTGCAGGATTGGGCCTTAATTCCACATGAAACCACTTTATTCAGTCCCTTCGCTCAAGCATTAGGAACCAGATTTATCCCTGGTGCAAATGCCAGCGACATCAATGAAGTTACAGCAGGGATGATTCTGGCCCCCCTATGTGTTTTCTTAGAAGTAAAAGAGATGGGGGGGCAGAGGGGAAGGGAGATAAGGTGAGGCGACTGGGGAAGAATAGACAGCTCAGACTCTGCCACTGAATCGAAAAGGCTAACAAAAGGATCAGGGAGTTTTGATGCAAGCTCAGAGGAATTACTGAAGATAAGAGAAGCAGAGAGAGCGAGCGCGCACGGGAGAGAGAGAAAGAGAGAAAACAAGATTCTCAAATCAGCACTTGTCCTATTTCATAAGCGAAATGTAGATCAATAAATTACACTCACTTTTCGAGGTTTAACATGCTGACTCCATAACCTTGTCAAGCGTGATACATCAGCCAAGGAAAGGGGGATGCCAAGCCAGGAAAGGGAGCCGAGCCAGAGAAGAAACACATGGGCAGGGCGTAAGGCAAGGTAGGAAGGCAGCTGTAACCTCCTTCCACCCTTCCCATTCTCCAGGGGAGAGTCAGGCGGCTTAATCCGTTTTCTCTCTCTCTCTCCTCTCTTACCCTGCAGCTCTCTCCAGGCCCCTTTTGCTTTTTATCTCCCCCTCTGGCTCTTCTAATACGTCTGGTCCTCCTCCTTATCGGACTCCTCGCAGGTGAGCAAAGGGAAATTGCTAACCTCTAGGCCTGGCACCCCACCAAGATCAGGGAGGCGGTGGGGAGAGAACCCCCATGCATCACATCGGCCACCCTGTGCAAAGGGAGATACCCGGGGCCTGATCTGCAATAAAGGTGAGCCCTCTGCAGCTCCACAGACTTCAGCCCTCGGTGCCTCTGAAAGAATCAGACGCCCAAAGCTATTGTGGTAGTTTTGAAGGCAATTAGGGACTGTGGAGTGCAGTTAGGGCAGCACAAGATCAATTCCCAGCTCTGCCACCGACTGCCTGTGTGACCTTGGACAAGTCACTCAGTCTCTCCGTGCCTCAGTTCCCCAGCTGCACAATGGGGACAGCTCTGCCCTGCATCACAGGGGGCTTTGGTGAGGAGAAGTAGTGTTAAAGATAATGAGAGGCCCAGATACTGTGGTAATGGGGAAGTCATACAAGTATCACAGATAATTAATTCACCGAGCTCTACCCAGCAGTGAAAAGCAGCCACCTCTGGAATGGACCACGGCAGCTGTGTAAGACGTACACAATATGGGGAGGAAGCACCGAAGTGTCTTATATCCCATGACTCTATCCCACTGTAATCAGTTGTGCCTTTGAGCAAATTCATTACCAAATACAGGGTTTTTTAAACAGTTATGGGTAAATCCAACCCTGGAGCTCCTTGCCGAGAGGGTGGGCAAATAGATGCGCAAGCAACGACAACAAAAATCATCTTTTCCACACAGTTGATTGATCCAATTCTTTTAAATATGCCCCAGAGACTGCTACTTTTATCATCTGCCTCCATTCCAGCGAAGACTTGAGGGCCAGATCCGCAGCCCATGTAAAATCGGCGCATTTCCAATGCCGATCTGCACCAGCTGGGGCTCTGGCCCTGAGCACCTGCATTACATCATTGAATTATATGGGACCTACTAAAGAAAGAAAGCACAAACCATTGTAGCCGTTGTGAGAAGATCTCTCAAGCCACCAGCACACCTGCTGCAGGGCATAGGGCCATCTGCTAGCCCTGGCTTACGCTCACGGTGTCGACCGTGAAATTGCCCATCAGTAGGTATCGGATGCGGACATAAAACCTGTGCCAACTTTCCTCTACAGCCGGAGGTAGCTGCTGCCTCAGCCTGCTAGGAACACATGACTTTCCCAACACCTGTAGACTAGAAGGAGGAACAGCAGAAGTGTCCATCATCTGTCTATGGAATATTTACATCTTCCTGCAAAGCATCCGCTACTAGACGCTCTTGAAGGCCGGCTTCATGCAACAATAGGCTGACGTGGCCCAGCAGCTCATCATTCCTCTGTTCGGCCTTCCAGGAGGGAAGGGGAAATAAAAGCCAGGGGCAGGGAGAGGTTGTTAATTAATGAGAAGCCCGGAGCAATTCTCTCCAGCCGCTGGGCATTTGTTGGTGCTCGCTCGCTGCACAGCTGGGGCAGAGAGAGCCGGAGAGGATGGATTACACTCAAGGCCAGGACATCATGTCATCTCTTGGTGCAAAAGGCAAATGAAGTGAGGTGATTGACTGGCAGGAACGTGGCGGATCCACCAAGCTCCAAGTGGGGTATAGATCAAGAAAGATGCAGGGAAAACAGGACCAAAACTGCACCCACCCACACCCTTCAAGCCTCCTGTCTCTCGGGGGCTCTCAGCACACGTGCGGATTGCTTTCCCTTCCAATGAGGACTGTCAATTTCCCCATCAGTCACCATGCACCAGTGCTTAGCCTGTGTTTTAATGTATGGAGACTGGCTTTTGCTATGGTGCAATCAATCATTAAGATCTAAGGTAATTGGATATTACAGCCGGCCTATTATTTGGTCGATAATGCTGTACACACTCTGGCGCTCTCCCTTCCTTGGAAAAGACTCCGACTTCGCTTCTGCTTTGTGTTTGCCCTCAGACCCTTTTCCCATTTTCAAAATGCCTCCATTTTCTTTCTGGCTCATATTCCAGCATTTCAAGACAGCGGCTATTGGAGCTATATAAATATGGGAGATTAGACAGCTGCTCTCTGCCCGCTCCCACCCCACCCTTGAAAGAGCAGAGAGCTAAATGAGCTCTGGGGAACTGGTGCTGTTGTCCATTCCAGGTGGCCACAGAAATCCAGTTCCCTTCCTTCCCCCTTTCCATGGGGCGATATGCAGAAATCCAGAGCCAGAGCTGTAGAGGTGAAGAATTCCTCAGCTCGCTCTTTAGAAGCAAGACGTGGACTGGATGTGCCCACCTGGAATGAGCTCTGGTTACAGCACTCGGGAAATGGATTTTTGTTTCTCTCTGGGTGCAGACGTTGGGAGGGGAAGGGGGGTGCAATTGAACCCAAACCAGCCTGGGAGCCCAACCTGAGAGGAGAAGCTGAGCTTGACAGACCCAAGACGCAAAGCAACTTTGTGTAGGGTTTCCTGAGCAATGCCACTTGAATGCAAAGCGAAGTACATTAAACCAGGAGTACGATATGGAGTCAGTGAAGCTAAAAGATGGGACCCCAGCTGAGGTGTGAGGGCTGTAAGAATCACGCAAGTATCTAGAGCACACATTTTCCAATCAAGCATGAAGGGAGGTGGCACAACCCAGCGTCCTGAGCATAGGACTGACAGCCAGGAGCTCCCAAGATATCATCCCAGCTCCAACAACAAATCCTGCTGCTGCTGCCTTGGGAGGGTTGCTTCGTGTCATTTAGGTCGTCGGCTCTTTGGGGTAGGGGGCCATCTTTTTGTTAATCAAATCATAGAATTGTAGGACTGGAAGGCACCTCGATAGGTCATCTAGTCCAGTCTCCTGCACTCATGGCAGGGCTAAGTATTATTTAGACCATCCCTCATGTCCAACCTGCTCTTAAAAACCTCCAGAGACAGATTCCACAACCTTCCTAGGTAATTTATTCCAGTGCTTAATTACCCTGACAGTCAGGAAGTGTTTCCTGATGTCCAATCTAAACCACCCGTGCTGCAATTTATGCCCATTGCTTCTTGCCCTGTCCTCAGAGGTTAGGGAGAATAATTTCTCTCCCTCTTCTTTGTAACAACCTTTTATGTACTTGAAAATGGTTATGTCCCCTCTCCATCTTCTCTTCTCCAGACTAAACAAACCCCATTGTTTCAATCTTCCCTCCTAGGTCATGTTTTCTAGACCTTTCATCATTTTTGTTTCTGTTCTCTGGACTTTCTCCAATTTGTCCCCGTCCTTCCTGAAATGTGATGCCCAGAACTGGACACAATACTCCAGTTGAGGCCTAATCAGCAGAGAGTCGAGCAGAAGAATTACTTCTCATGTCTTGCTTACAACACCTAATACATCCCAGAACGATGTTCACTTTTTTTTTTCTTTTTTTTGCAGGGTTACACTGTTCATTCATATTTAGCTTGTGGACCACTAGGACTTGTTCTCTGTCCACACAGTACCTAGTACAATGGGTTCTGGGCCATGACAGAGGACCCTAGATGCTTCCATTGTACAAATAATAGTAATTCCCCCTGCCTCGGAGACCCATAATCTCCCCCCAGGAAGAAGAAGTTCTGAGTGCATAGAACCCTTCTTCAACAACACAGAGCACAGAAGCCAAACAACACACACACAAATAATATTTAAAACCAAAACTCCCCTCCCATGATTTCCCCATTGAGGAGCAACAGGAGAGAGAGACACACATGACAGATATTAGTCACTGCGCTTAATGCACGACTGGAGAGGGCTAGGCGGTGAAGAAGGCGGGAGGAGAACGTGAACAGAACACAATCAATAGGATGATTCACGGAACCTAGCGCAGGGAGGGGAGCCAGAGGGAGGGTTATCCCCGGGCAGGGGCGGTGGATGCTCCCAGCATCTCCCTGCCCCGAGTTCTCTATTATGTATTTGTATTGCCATAATCTTTGGAGCCCAGGGGCACAACAGGGGTGGGAGGGAAAGCAGATCCCCTTCCCTGCTGACAGGACAGAGGGGCAACTGGACCAAATTTGAGTGGTGCTGAAACCCCTGGTTGCCCCCCCCCAACCTTTGCAATCCTTCCAGTGCCCATAGGTGCAGGGCACTCCCAGCCCTTGGGGAGCAGCAGGCCAGGAACCCCCAGGTCCCAGGAGAATGGGAGGATTGGATCTGGGCTTTTAGTGCTTCCTGGGGAAGCAGAGACGTAGTTTCCAGAACTGCCTGGCATCTGCTGGGGGTTTGCTCTACAGCCTGACAGTCTCTTTGGGTAAGAGCTCAGGGCCAGGCGTGGGGCAAGGAGATCACGGAGCCAGATGCCCTGGGGGGGGGGGAGAGGGAGGAAGAGCAGAGACAAGTGTGGGGCACCAGGAGGGGAGCAGGTGTGGAGCTAGATGCAGGGGGGAAAACGTGGGTCTGGGTGGAGAGACAGTGTGAGAAAGCTTTGTTAGGCATGGGGGAACAGCAGGGCAAGAGGTCAGTGTGAGAGTATTCTGCGCCCCTGCCTTAGGAACATACTGGTTGTGGCCCTGAAGGAGCCCCAGTCCTGGCTGAGAATCCCATTGTGCCAGGCGCTGTACAAACACTGCAAAAAAATGGCCCTTGCCCCCAAGAGACAACAAGTGGGGACAGACAGACGGGGGGGAGAGCACAACGAAACAATGAGACAGGATTGGCCGGCAGGATCGGCCAGGGTCTCAGCACCCCCAATCAATGCCAAGATTTTTGTAAGTGGTGGGGCAAAGGAGAGTTTCAAGAAGGGAGGTGAAGGAAGATCTCTCTACTATGGAGAGGAGCTTTAATTCCAACCATAGAGCCCAGAGCAGCCACTGACTCCTCCCTGCCTACTCCTCCCCAGATTTCAGATTGCTTTGGTCTCCCGCCGGCGGATTCTTCTGCCACTGCAAACTCGGCCTTTCTGCTGCTGGGACCCTGGTGCTTGTGCTGACACGGGCCTGGTGCTGCAAAATGCTTTGAAGATGAAATGCACCATGGAAGC
Source organism: Trachemys scripta elegans (assembly GCF_013100865.1). Taxonomy (NCBI): domain Eukaryota; kingdom Metazoa; phylum Chordata; order Testudines; family Emydidae; genus Trachemys; species Trachemys scripta. Next base: position 127,400,974 of record NC_048301.1, read on the forward strand.
GCTAAGTCCCACTATGCAAGTGAGGGCCCATTTAAATGACTAACTGAGAAAGGGACAAGCCAGTCATAAAAATACTCTCCCACCACACCAGGTGGGGAAGCTGTATTAGAAAAGCCAGCCAGGTAAAAGGAACAGCTTCGAACAAAGGGATAAATTTCCCATGCGTCAAACCAATCCATATTTCATGAGTGCGCTGAAAGGAATCCCCATGAGACGGGATGGCAGATCTATCAACCTTCCCGGCACTACCGGCTAGGATCGTTTTACGGCCAGTTCTAACATGCGCAGCTATTCGAGCTAAGCGGGGCCATCACGTCTCATGATTCAGGATGTATCTGCAGGGGGCAGGCAGCCATTTCTGGGTACCCCCATAATAATAGGCAAGGCACGTTCTGGACAAGGGACGGTCTTCTGCTGACACATCAGCTATCGCGCCTGGTATCAGATGTCTGGGCAAATCCTACAGGCCAGATTCTCAGTGCCGCCTGGTGTCTGCTGAAAGGAGTAGCCACAAAGGAACGGGCTGTGGCTTCTTCCTGATTCTGGAGCAGATGCTGTGCTGGCTCCAGCATAGATTAGAGCAGTCTCAGGGCTGCTTTAAACTATGCCCGCTGGCTACGGCCCCTGTGGCCATTTCACCAGCCAGGGCCACTCCCGAGCCCCATATGAGGGGCTGCTAGGGAGAGGACGCAGAAGCTGTCAGCCCCATTGCACTGGCAGAGTGGCACAAGGTGATGACACAGCAGAAATGGAACCAGTGTAGCCGGATGGCTCTGTTCCACAGAAGCAGGACACCTGGTCACCCAGCAGCGATGGAGGCGGTAGACACGTGGCCCATGTTCTGGAGCGGTGCGTCGCGCGGGCTGCCATCTGCTTTGTTTCCCTGCTAATCAGGCCCTTATTCTTCTTTGTCTGATTATGCGCCCCAGGATCTCAAGTGGCGGGGTGGGGAGGGGGGGAATATAAGGCTTCCCACAAAGGGAATGGGGGCTTTCCAGAGCCATGCAGGCTGATTGTGTTTGTCACCAACTGGTTGGGAGGAAGAAGGGGAAAACAAAAGCAAGACGAAAGTTGCAAGGGAACAGGTTGGGGGGGCTGCGTGCGGAGGCTGGCTCGCTGGAGCAGCCGGGGGGGGAGGAATGCAGCTGCAATTTGTTTTAATAATCCCAGTGAAGCGCAAGGAAATTAACAAGTGCGAAGAGAGCTGGAGATTAATCAGTTTTCCCTGTCCGATTTCCACCTTCCCGTCTTAATGAAGGTTATTTATCCGCTAAGTGAGACCACATGGACTTGAATTACGTTATTTCTCCTCCCTCCCTTGTTCCCAGTGAGGCTAAACGTCTGGCTGGATTCTCTCTATACAGAATCTGAGGGGAGGCAGGGTGGGGGGTTTATTCCAATGCTGCCCCTGAACATGTTCAATGGAGGGGACAGGCAGGCAGTTTGCTCCCGCAGTTTGCGCTTGCTGCGCGAGACCCGCCGAAAACAGCACGGACGCTCCTTTGCGGGCTCCTCCAGGCCCCTGCAGCAGAGTGAGATTGCAAGCCTGGAGAGAGAAAGGGTGGGGGGTGGGGCGAGGGGCGAGGGGCTGCAGGCACGTGGGCACATCCAGAGGCCGGCAATCAGTGGGAGGAGGGACTATGTACAGGAGTGGACCCTGCTACACCCTTTTATTAGCGCCGCTCTAGGGATTATTGTGGGGCAGGTCTCTGGCCTGGGCTATGCAGGAGGTCAGACTAGATGGTCACAATGGTCCCTTTGGGCCTTGGAATCTATACATTGGGGTGCACTCCTCCTCCCACCCTCATCATACCCCAGGGTCCCTCAGGCCCCTCCATGGGATCCCTAGCACCACTTACACCATTAGACTGCCCCACTTCCACACACCCACTCCTTGCAAGCTGGCAGCACAGGAACAGGGATTGTACCTAGAAGCACCACCTTCCTGCGTACATGCAGGGCAAGACCATCTAGCCTGGAAGCGCTGCCAGTCAGAGCCCCTCCCTGCTGAAGCACCCACAGCAACTAGACTAGGGACACTGGCTTGGAGAGCTTCCAGCTACTCCCCTCCCAGCCTCGCCCAGAAGGACACTGCAGGGAACAGTGTGGGGGCACAGGCACTGGTGAGCTCCCGGATATGCCAATCCCAGCCTTTGCCAGCAGGAGTCCCTCTAAAGGCAGAGGAAGGCGTTCACAGCTACTCCCTCAACGGGGTGCACCACGAACAGCCCAAGTATGAATCCATACAGGACAGCTGCTGGCCGCCCTGGAGAACGAAGCTGCTTTTGTCTCATGCAGTTTTTCCTGGTAGTGAAGTGGAGGGTGCTGGTTACAAGGAACCTTCTGTCACTCCATTCCGAACCCCTCCATGTATGATGAACCAGAGTGTGTCTACATCCTACCCAAAGCTCGGCCTCTGGCCCTATTACTTATTTGTGTTACAGCAGCACCAGCGGAGGTCAGGGCCGCTTCGCGCTAGGCGCTGTAAGTTCACATAGTGAGACACAGCCCTTCGAGAGTTTGCACTCCAAATAGACAAAGGTGGGAGGGGAAACTGAGGCACAGAGCGGGGAAGTGGCTTGCCCAAGGTCACCAGCAGGCAAGTACCGAATCAGAGATAGAAGGCAGGGCTCCTGGGTCTGTGGCCAGCGTCCTAGCCACCAGGCCATGTTGCATCTCAGACTAGCCTTCTACCCCTGAACAAAATCTTCCAGCAAAAGTATGTGCGCGCACCTCCATGAATGCAGACAGCCGGCAAATCCTCCATTAGCTGAATTATTTATTCCATACATTGTTAGCAATGCTAAAGATAGCAGCTCCCTCTAGGCTTCAATTAAAACATCAAGAGCGTCTATTTGTCTAACATGTTTTCCTAAGACACACGTTCTCCCCCCGCAAGAGCGTTCTGGACATCAAGGGATCTGTGCCCATTTCCAGTCCGGCTGACAGCCTGCCTGCTTGTCTCTGCGCCTCATGGCAATGGCAACAGCAGGAATGTGAGCTATGTCAGAACAGCGGACAGCACCTCCTAAGCGGGGAGTTCTTCGAAACCACAGGCACTGTTGCAGTTCAGGGCTGGGTGACATTCACAGTGGTGGACACCAGCGGAAAACAGAAATCGGTCTTGCCTTCCTGCCTTTTGCAGACAGCAGCAAATTACAGCTCAAATGGTAAAAATTAGAGGAGGAAAGCTACAACTTACACAAGAGAGCGAGGCCATCGCTTGGCCTTGATCCACGTCATGCAGCAAAAGGATAGTATCTGGGAAGGTTACACCTGGGCACAGGTACACAAGGGCAAGCACTGGGCATCATGGCCCCCCCGACAGTCCCAAACCCCATGCACATCTGCTCCCATAAAAGCACAAGTAGGAGGGGACTGTGTTATGTCTATTACAGTAGCACCGAGAGGCCCAAACTGAGATCCGGGTCCCGTTGTGCCAGGTGCTGTCCATATCCACAATAAGACATTCCCTTTTCCGAACCACTTACAGTTGCAATACACAAAATTGAATCATTATCTCCCTTTTGCAGATAGACAACTGAAGCACAGAGACTAATGGCCGGAGAGACAAAGATATTTAGTATCAGAGGGGTAGCTGTGTTAGTCTGGATCTGTAAAAGGCAACAGAGTGTCCTGTGGCACCTTTAAGACTAACAGATGTATTGGAGCATAAGCTTTTGTGGGTGAATGCCCACTTTCGTCGGATTTAGGTGCCTAAAGACACAGATAGGCATCTAGTGGGATTTTACCAAAGTCCCAAAGCAGGTTAGGTGCCTAACTCCCATTGACTTCAATAGGAGCTAGGTGCCCCACTTGAAAATCCAGGCATGGCCGTGTTGCAGGTCTCTTATTGCAGCGTAGACATCTGCTTAGTGACGTAGTGATGGTCACACTGCAAATCAGTAGAACAGCTGGGAGCAGAACCTAGGTCATCTTAGTACGAGTCTAGTGCCTGACCCACAAGATCTCTGGCTGAGGAGCCCCAGGCCGAGCGTGGCTCATCGTACCAACAAGGAGCTTAGTGTGTTCCCATCTGAGGCCTCACCCCTGCTGGACACAGAGGCCTGGCATATAGGCAGCAGTGCTCTCATTAAAGCAGGATCAGTGGCCCCTGCTCCCCATCTGGCCTTTTTAGCCCAGTGCTGCTATGGACCATGTCAGCCCTGCTTGCAAACAGCAGCACTCCCACCACTGCCTCTCCCCCTGTATCCCTGCCCCATTTGCACGTACCAACAGCACCAGCCAGAGACCAGAGCACTGCTCCTGACACAAGGGATACAGTCTCACCGCAGCTGTTTCTGAAAGTGCTCTTCTCCCCATCCCGCTTAGCTACTACCCATTAGTGAGAAGCAGCGCTGCAGGGGGCGTTCGAGCAGGACAGTCAGTGTTAAAATTGCCTTAGCCCGTGACTTCCTACATTTTTCCCCAGTGTGGCGGAAGGGCACGCATGCAACCTGAACCCTCCGCTAAGGAGGTTTTCGGCATGGGAATTTCCTTGTTTGACAGCGTCACTGTTGGGATTGGGAGAGTGTGGTGAGATGGGGGCATTTGAGGGTGTCAAGCAAGAAGACTTGGGGGAAGGAGGTGTTTTTGATAAGGGAGATGAGTATGGATGACAGTGAGAGCTGGCTGGAGGGGGAGCGTGCATTGGGGGAGTGACACTGAGCAAGCAACAGCTGAGACAGGGGACTGCGAGCTGTCTCATCCTACGAGATTTTCTTGCATACCAAACCACCAGGGCTGATCAAACCAGCATGCAGAAGAGGCTCCACATCTGTAAGTTGTTCTGCTGATGTACAGCTTTAATTAGTCCATGGCATCTAATAAAGGGCATTTTATTTATTCATATAGAAACAAAATGACAAAACACACTCTGAACAGCAGCTAAAAACCGCTCATCAAATATTTAAAGTGCTGGCGGGAAGTGTAGAAATGGTGTTTGCTCCTGCAAGCTAGAGCTAGTGACAACGCAGAGGACAGGTGGGAGGCATTTAAGTAAAAGGCAAGACCGACTTACAAGTGAGGCAGCTCTGAATTAGCAGAGAGCTTGGAGAGCCCTGAGCTTATGGTTTATGAATGATGAACAATAGCAGGAAAGTCTCTCCCATCTGGGTTGGTATAGCATCTAGCACAGCAAGATCCAGGTCCATGACTCAAGTTCCTACCCACTATGGTAATACAAACACCCATGGCGGAGCTATGGGCCCCAGACTAGCAGAACTGGGAGGGCTGCCGATCAGGAATGAAACAGAGATATCCTATCTCCTAGAACTGAAAGGGACCTTGAAAGGTCATTGAGTTCAGCCCCCTACCTTCACTAGCAGGACCAAGTACTGATTTTGCCCCAGATCCCCAAGTAGCCCCCTCAAGGATTGAACTCACAACCCTGGGTTTAGCAGGCCAATGCTCAAACCACTGAGCTATCCCCCCCCAATGCATCAGAAGAGCTCTTGGGCCTCTGGGACAGCTGAGAGGTTTCTCTTTCATGAGCCAGGTGCATTAGCCAAGCGTGAGGGGACCTGGGACTGGAATAGTGAAGGTGACAGGCAGGGGAGAGGGCTCAGAACTGGAACACGGGTGGAACTGTAGCTCATAAAGGAGGTGCACTGACAGAGCTGCGTGAAAACAGCCTGCACCGAGCTTGGCTGAATCTCCCATTCTGATAAGATCTAAAATGCACCCCCAAATATTTCACAACAGCAACTGGAAACCAAGGACCCGGATCCTCCTGTGCATTTGGGCTGTTTCCTGCAGCGCCACTGGGGAAAAGCAGCTGCAAAGCCAACACAACCAGTTTGCAATGCTAGAGAGACCTCCCTGTGGTCTCGAGCTGGTGGAGCGGTTCCTGCCTCCCTACCCTCTCCTCGGGGGCTATTCAAGAGGCCTGGCCCTAGAAAACAGGGTGTGTTTCAGGTTTCCTTGTACAGCAACAATTCCCAGTTGTCTGAATCACCACTAAGGGAAGTTGTATCAGGAAAGTAGCTTGGCTTGTAGCTGATCCAGGGAGTGCAAAGATGGCTCAGATGAGGATCTAGATCAAACGTCTGTAAGGGAAATTCCTTGGTGCTGTTACTAGATTAGCTTGCTAGGGCATCTCTCTTCCTTCCGAGTTTTCATAGCTGCACCCATGCAAACCCCACACGCAGACAAAGTTGCCATTTGCACCTGTGCAATTTTTCCCCGTTCCTGGCACGGATGGGAAGGGGGCAAATTCCCAACACAGCTCAAGAATCGGCTGATAAAAGCTGGCTCCGGGAACCCCTCCCATCTGGCTGAGAATTCTCAAATCACAGAACGTTGGAGGGTGGGAGAAGGGAAGGAATCCGGTTTTCTTGAAATGAGTTTGTTGTACTGTGTAATTGATTTTGTGTCTGTGTCACTTACCGGGCTGCCTGGCGACCATCTCAGAAAGGCACTTAAGCCATTTAAAATAATCAAAGTACTTATAAGCCACTTAACATTTCCCAGCACTTCACACTTCCTACAAAATCCCCCGGCCAGCTGCTAAGCTTCAACACCCGGCCGTAACCAGGAAACACGCTGAAAAGAAAGGGGTCGAATGGACTCACAGGCCTTATCCTTTGACAGGTCATATTAGAGGAGAGGGTTATTTCATTTTTCATGTCCCTGTTTCCACTTGAATTCCTCTGTTCTTCAGGCTGTGGCTCTATTCTTCTTATTTATTATTTGTATTGCAGAAGAGTCTAGGACTCCAGTCATGCACCAGGGCCCCTCTGTGCTAGGTGCAGTACAAACACACAGCTCTTGCTGCAAAAAGCCACCAATCTGAGACAACAGACCACAGATGGATACAGGGAGGCAAGGGAGTACAAGGAGACAGTAGTGGGCAACATGCGAGGCAGTGGTCTCTACACACTAGCAGCCTAACCAAAGTCAAGCTTTCTGTAGGTGTTACGACAAAGGAGCACTTTAACAACAGAGGGTCCTGTGGCACCTTTAAGACTAACTGTTAGTCTTAAAGGTGCCACAGGACCCTCTGTTGCTTTTTACAGATCCAGACTAACACTGCTACCCCTCTGATACTTTGAGCATTTTAACGTTTCCATTGCCCTCACAGCATCCCAGTCAAGCCCCCTGGATACATCTTACATTTGGTAATTACCGGCTGCTGTTCCCCCATCTTCACAAATCCTACCTGACTCTCCCTCCCTTTTTCACTGTGGGCTGGATCCTCTACCTCGATACAGCCCTTTTGCACTGCTTCAGTGGCAAAACATGGGCCATAACTTGGACACATCTTCACAGACAAGGATTTTCTACAATGAAAGAGTGGGGGGGCACACCAGCTTTCACAGGAGCCAGACCCCATTCTCTTCCCCCAAGGTGCAGGCACAGAGGAGGAGCACAAAGGGGCATGGCCAGAGATGACTGTGCTCCAGCATTCCCCAGCCCGTGCACAACCCCTTAAGCCATTACCAGCTAGAGTACTTTAGAGCAGCCTCAAGGCTGCACTAATGGACCCTGGGACCAGTACAGAACCAGCCCCAACCCCATCACTACTCAGGCAAGGAGAGCCATTGAGCTCAGGGCAAGTAAGCACTGTTCAACATGAGTGAAGGCAGCCGAATTAGCTGTAGACATTAGCAGTGGGAAAGAGCTATCTCCTTGTGAGTGCAGGATCATTCCCTGCAGTCTGTTCTCCAGGCCGACTATAAAAGGTCCTCCCTTAGGAGACCATTCCACTGCCTAATACATCAGGCTGCCGCTCAGCATCATTAGCAGCCCAAATGTCTCCTAAAAGCTCTCAGTGTCTCTTGTGTTTCCTGAGAGAATCAGTCACTCTCAGGAAAGTTGAGTTGACGGCAGGTGCATTTTAGGGTGGGGGGGGGGGTTCTTTCCCCTTTTAATTGCTTTGGTGAAGGCTGATTAGGCGGTGCATGGATCTGATACAGGAAATAGCCCGGATGCCCTCCATTGGCACAAGGAGCAGGAGAGGGCAGGGGGATAACAAAATTTAACCAGAACAGTGGAGGTTTAATCCTCTGGGCTTTCCTATCAAATACAGGGCTCACATCCCCATCAGGTATAAATCAGCATTAGCCTCCGTTCCATTTAATGCAGCAAGGCCAATTAACAACAGCAAAGGATCTGGCCTCAAGGACAGAGAGGCCTTTTCCTTTTCAGCTTCCTATTCTCATTGCCCTTCCTTACTGGGCCAAGTAGGGCCCCGATCCAGCAACATGTGGAGCACTTTCAGTCACAGCTGTCATCGATACAGGCATCGGGAGGCACTCAGTGCATGGCAAGATTGGGCCTTTGCAGTGCACATGGCATCAAATTCCCCATTTAGAGACAATTCTGCTTCCAGGTCCAGTGTCTGGTGCATTTCTCTGTGCTCCTTCTCAGCTCCGGACTTCACACAGGGTGTGGTTTGGATGCAGCCAGTTGTCTGGGGCCCCATCTCTAATATACACATACATGGAGGTCAATGGGAGTTTTGCCTGTGTGAGGACTACAGGATTCCCCCCGTATAGTTCAGACAGAACTTGCGTCAGTGGTGTGTTTTAATGAACGTTCATAGGGGGTTTGGGTATGGGAAGAAGGGAGAAGCTGCTGATGGCAAGTGCTGTACATTTTAACAGCCACTTTTGCACTGTCGATTGTACAGCGCACCTGATAGAACTACCCCATGTGTGTTCACTGTAGGCGTGGAGGGGTTCCTTCCTCCAGCAAGAACAAAACACAAGGTTCATGTTTCAGGCTGCGGCCGTGAAAGGCAGCCATGTGCCTAGAACTAGCCCAGATTCCTAATGGAATCCAGTTCCAAATGCAAGTGGTTTTCAGCCATAAATTTTCAACTGCCCAAAACCTAAAGTGTTTCAGGGTTTGTTTTTTCAACTAAAACCACCCAAAAATATGAGCTGAAATCGGCCATTTCCAGGGGGATTTTCCATTTTGATGAACAAGCGATTTTTCCATTAAATTTTTTTCCAGTGAAACATTGACCAGCATAACCATTGATGTAAATCAGGGGTAGGTGAAGTCAATGGAGTGAAATCTGAATCAGGCCCCCAAAGGCTCATTTTTATTGTACGTGGTTTCGGAGCAGATTTGGAACTCCAGCTATCCACCCTGCCCCACTGAGCAGAAATAGGGAAACCTTTCTGAAGTAGGGAATTATACAGACAAAGGGCCAAAATCCTGACATCCTTCGAGGAGATTCTACTCCAGCCTTACTCATTCAAGCTCCTATTGGCTACAGCGGGAATTTTGCTTGCGCTAGAATATAGTAAAATCTTGAGTAACAGCTGAGTTGGGATCTGACCCAAGGAAAGAAGAACAGAGCAGTGATTGATTTTGGAACAGGGACATTGCCACGTAGGGCCATCTCTGTTCTTTGGTCCTGGTTGCAGGGAAGGAGCAAACACTCACAGTTTTGATGAAAGAGCAGGGGTGGGCTGGGAGTTGTATTTCCATAGAGTGGAACAACATACAGCAGGACAGATGGGCCTAAAGGAAAAACGTGACTGGAGTAACCTCCAGAGGGTGTTCGCTCTGCCATCAAAGGAGCTTGCAGCAGTGCCTCTAAACGAAATAAGGAAGGAGGAGATGAAAGACAACAAGGCCATGCATTAAAATGCCAATGTCATCCAGCTCCTCAGAAGTGAATGCAGCCGCGTCTGATGCAAAGGAAAGCAAGCTCCGCTGGCTGCAGGGGACAGGTGCTTTTCTTCAAATCAAAAGGGCTGTAGCGGGTGTGCGCACACGCACCCAGCCCTGAATCAAGGGGGCAATTCTGCCTGGAATCCGTTGGCTCTTCCGTTTGGTCTCCAGGGCAGCACGCTTAGAAGATGACATCTGGACACACGAGAGAGAGTGTCAAACATCCCACAACAGGTCAAGAACAGGTATGGTTTGGGGAAAACCTCATTTGGGAGAAGGACTGGCCCCTTCTCCTTGGTGCCAACCCGCATAAAATGCCAGCCAAGTGGGCTGAGCACTGTCTAAAGACGGCCTCTCATAAGGGCCCACAGACACCATGGTGCTGAGTTTGGCAGACACGTCTGTGTCGAGTAAGTTCTACACCGACAGACTGGAACAGGGTCCAAGGTACAAGAGTGGCCTTTTGAGACAAAGTGATAACAGAGGGAGCGTTCTAACAGAGCACGCAACTGCAGTGAGCGATTGGATCCACGTACAATGGGAACAGTACCGGGCAGCACTCAGGGGACGTCTCCCCTGCAGTGACTGCAGCTCGCAGGAGAGCTAGCTCAGCTTTGTCTAGCTAGCTAAAGTATCGCGAGCAGTGACGCCACGGCAGGCTTCAGCGTGAGCTCTCCTAGTCCTGGGCCACTGGGTAGTGACTTGGGTGGCTAGTCTGTGCTGAAGCATCACTGTTCTGGTACCCGAGCTAGGTCAATTCAAGCTACTGGGTTATGTGTACACGGTCTGCAAGCACATACCTCCAATTGTTACGTAGACATTACCCTCAGCGATGCTGTGATGGGTGAGGTATAATGCTCTCAACAGAAGCACCCCTAAATTGGATCCGAACTGTCTGCTGGATCCAATCAGAGGCTCTTACTGGTGCTTTCTTGCTACGAGTTAGGTTAGTCCAGGCAGTGCAGAGCAGGAAGTGATGTGGAAGGGAATTAAACTTTCGCAGCCAGACCCATTATTTTACTCCCCAGCTATAACAGAGGGAGCATCAGGGACATAAGTTCCATCAAACCTGGGATCCGCTGCCACAATGCACCTGACTGAGTGTATGTATCCACTCCTGGCCTACCGGAGAGAGATGCCTTCCTGACTTCTCTGCGTCAGAGATTGTCAGGGGCAGAGAGAAATTATGACCTTGCAAACACAGGTCTGGGGAACAGGACTCCTGTGTTCTGTTCCTCTCCGCCACAGCCTCTCTGCATGATTTGGTGCAGGTCGCCAACAGCGCCGTGCTCATGGGAGGAGTCCCAGTGAAGTCAGCAATTAAGGGCTACAGGCCCTTTGACGGAGGGTCTATCCTGGGGTCCCCATCTGCGCAATAGGGATATTGACACTAACCTGCCCCTCGAGGAAGGGGGCTGGGAGGTTTGACTCATTCATGTTTGCAATGGCTTGGATAGAAAGTCAGCGTTCGACAGAGAGACAGACAGCTGAGCTCAGAGCCCATCCTTTCAGGGTGCATCTATACTGCAATAAAACCCCCATGGCACCGAATCTCAGATCGTGAGTCAGCTGACTCGAGCGCCCAGAGCTCAGGCTGCAGGGCTAAAAATGGCGATGTAGACGTTTGGGCTCAGGCTCCAGCCCTCAAACCAACCCCCCTCACGGGGTCCCAGAGCCTGGGTTCCAGCCCGAGCCTGAACATCTACACAGTAATTTTATAGCCCTGCAGCCCGAGCCAAGGTCAGCTGACCTGGGCCAGCCACAGCCATGCCATGGACATACTCTGAGTGCAAAGAACCTGCTCCTGTTACACCTTGTGGGGGGCGCATTTACCCTCCTCAGCCTGCCTCAGAGGCAAGGCCGGTGCAAGGATGTTTCGTGCCCTAAGTGAAACTTCCACCTTGCGCCCGCCCCGAGCCCTGAGGCAGCTCCCTGCCCCCCTCCTCTGCCCTGAGGCGCCCCCCCCCCCGCGGCTGCTCCCCACCCACCCCCTGGCCCAGGGAGCCATTCGGCAGCTCCCCACCCCAGCTCACCTCTGCTCCGCCCCCTCCCTGAGCCCTGCAGCAGCTCCCCCCCCCCCC